>NC_041333.1:28839728-28944728 GCF_004354835.1 Perca flavescens
TGCAGGACAAAAGATAACCGCACTCACTGTCTGAAGTTGACCAGACAACTTGTCCTGGTGGACAATAAGATATATTTTATTCCAACGCTCCCTACCTCCCATTTGACAAACTTTCCACCCTGAATTTGGACATTTAATGTTCCCGGGCTTTGAGCAGAACAATTCTAATTCCCTCTTGTAGTTAAAAATTCCTCTGAACTCAACCAAGTGATGGAGACCCTCAAGCAGGCAGCCAGCTGCTCTCCTTGCAGCCTGTTGAGAAGGTCTGATTTAACCTGAAAATTAAGGTACACGGCACGCAACTTCATGAGGGGAGGGAGGGGCTGGAGGCAGCTCCTCTGTGTGCACTGTAAAAATAAATAAATGCACCATTATATATACACTACTTTTACTTATTTAACGGTCTAGTAAAGTTGTGTTTAAAAAGTGTTTACATATGTTTATTACAGTAAATAATCTAAATACTACTAAGTGTGGTAAAGCCATACATTTGTTAATCTGCACTTTAGTTTGTGGGA
Source organism: Perca flavescens (assembly GCF_004354835.1). Lineage (NCBI taxonomy): Eukaryota > Metazoa > Chordata > Actinopteri > Perciformes > Percidae > Perca > Perca flavescens. Next base: position 28,840,247 of record NC_041333.1, read on the forward strand.
TTTGTTTCTGACTTTCATATGGATGTTTACACCAGGCTTAGTCAGTGCTCAATATACTACTGTGACTGAAGTAGTTAAATAAAAGATGTCCTTCATATAAATTCATGCATCACCTAATTTCATAATCACATACAGGCCTGGCCTCTTTAGCCTCGTGAGACCGTCCTGATCTCGCCAGCTCCAGTTTTCCACTCACAGATCAGTCTGGCATCTTGAGATAGAGAAAATTTGGAGCCGTTCGCCAAACGACCAACCAATCAGTGTTGGTTTTGAGGCGGGTTTAGGTGTGACACAACAAGAAGCGTCTATCACCAACACAGGTGGTGATAGACAGATGGTTTATCCAATCAGCTAACCAGTATTTTCACCCCTTACCAAAAGTTCTCCAACGGTTAAGTTCCCAGATGGGTATGCCGAGCAAATGCGAAGCAATCCATCTGGCGGCCGCCAGGAAAGAACAGTTTGTTTAATCTATCTAATCTTGTGTTGTTCATACTATACAATGATTTATTGCTTTTCTTTGTTGAATAATACAGAAGACAAAGAGCTTAAAAAAAAATAAAAAAATATTGCAATTAGATTTTAAAAATCGTTCAGCCCTAATTTGGAGCACACTCTTTATTTTCGTTAAGAAGATTATGTAGTTTGTCATGTGGTTAATGCTGAAGTGAAGGGAAGCCAAACACCATTCATCCCACACTGTAATAACACAAACACTGGTTGGAAATTGGCATAGCTTTCCTTCAACGTTAGATAATTAGCTAACGTTAGCCAACTATATAACATTACAAACGTTACATACATAGTTTTTCACGACCAGCAACAGGATGTCAGTCAACATAAGCTGAAAGGAGACTGACAGCTTTGTTGGCTAACACGTCACTTGGCTAACGTTAATTATCAATGATAGCTTCTGCAGTAATGCTATCCACTTTCTGTCGTACATTGATAATGATGAAAGACCGTCTCGACTAGTGGATAACGGTCAAGTTAACGTTACTTACCACAAGCAATGTTGCCATTGAGTCTCGGACATGGAGGTATAATAAGGTCTTGGATGGAGCCTTGAAATTTCCAGTGCATATCTCTATGGCATGTCTGAGTGCGTACAGCGGGGTGGGGGCTTCTTCTTCATTGGTGTTTATTCAGGGCAGCGTAGGAAGCATTGGCACAAAACACACAAGAGATGTAAACATATTTTTGGTTCATTATAAAACTGGGGCCTTAGGTGATCTCTCCCTCACTGCAACCAACACAACCACTAAGATATATGCAAATGATTGCCAGATGGCATCGCCAATATGCAAATGAGTGTATCTGATTTAAGTTTTAAAAGCAAGTTTTGGGCATGTATAAAGAGTAAGCAATACCTCACATTTCATGAGCTTTTAAAAAGTCCAAATGACAGACTAGTTCAGGCCGTCACATTGTCACACTAAACCGATTCAAAATTGAGATGCTGTGAGAATCTGTTAAACTCAAATAAATGGTAAGAAATGATCCGCAGATCCATTCCTTGGCTTTCTAAATTCTAACCAAAATCAATAACATTACATGGTTTTCATTGTCAGTACCATAATCATGTCTCTTACTTCTACTTGTAAGAGCTTGGGAAAATGGCTTCAGTTAAAAAAGGTTTTCTAAACCTTAATGTATTGCCTGAAAGAGGGCCTTAAGGGCCGAATTATGCAACAACAATGACATACGGTGCACCCATGTTGGCAGGCTTAAGTTATAGCGGTTCAGAACGGCCACACTCTCAGGCTTGTCTTTCACGCAATGAAAACGGGTAAGGGGTGAAAAAGGTGAGAAGGATATTTCCCTCTAGGGGGGTCCGGGGACATGCTCCCCCAGAAGAAAATTTTAAATATTCCATATTTTAAAGCATCAATCTGATGCATTTTGAGATGCATTTTTTTGCCAACCAACAGTGTAATATTTCAATATGCACTCATTACAGTTAAAGTCCTTCTGACATTACACAATAATAAAAGTCATAATTTTTAAAGACTAAAAATTTTGGATACATTTTTACTTCTTCCAACCATATGTTAAATAAAGAGTCAATGTGGATTTACATATTGCAATATCATAATCCTACAATGAATCATTGTGAAAACTAAAATTTACTACTTCGGCCAGGTCATCATCAAAAAAGCGAATTAGTACATTCAAGATTTTGTCCATATTGATATTAGCTGCTTTATTTACATTTATTAAAAACGTTGCATTGTTTATCTTTTCATATAGCTAGACGTCTAGACTCTGGGACAAGGCCGTTATGTTTAAATACCTGCCATGCTGACTCCAAACACACAGCTTTGTCAAGGTTGTTTGGGCTTCAGATAGCTTTTACAAATCATGTTCCGCTATGAACGTGCACACACGTATTGTTTGTATCACTGTCGGTCAGTGAAGGAACTTAACGGTAGCGGTCGTTGCCGGTAACGTACTCGTATGACAGAGTGCACGGACCAAAGCTTTGTGACTAGGAAGCCCTGTCTTACCGCTGCTGCCGTCCACAACATGCGCTGCAGAAGCAAGCACCCGACTCCCTCAATTTAAAAAAAATGCTAAACGGCTTCCCGTCTCCACCCTTTTCTTCTTGTCCTCTATTCATGCCCAGCGCCATTTGTTTTTAACTACTTTCTCAACTAAAGCTGCCTGTATCTACTTGCTCCAAGTTTGATAAACTTTGCTTCCTTTTTTTTTTAGCCACGTTACCACGGAGACCACACCGGCACCGCACTGACATTTCGGTAAAGACCCGCCCTACTTTGCATCGGATTGGCTAGAACTCGTTTCATTGGTTGGAAGTTCGATGATTGGTTAAATCCATATACAGTATGGTTAAATCCAGAGCATCAAAACAAATCCCATTTGGACTTTTTAATTTATTTATTCTTCTAAAATAGTCATATATGGTGAGTGATTTTCATGTCTGCACGCCAGAAGACAATCTTCAAGATTTAATAGTTTACACAGAATAACAGACAATCACAGCATAACGGTGACAGGGCAAGATGCTGCATGTCATCCCCGTCTTTTGTTATTGTTAAAAAGGATTGCACGTGTGGACCCGTGTTGCCAACTTGGCGACTTTCTTGCAAGATTTAGCGACAAATTCAGCAACTTCAGACCAAAAGGGTAAAAGTGAGATATATTATATTGTAAATATTTTGCATGCATCCATGTGATGCACAATCTCACGTTTTCTGTCAAAGGTTGTACTTGAACAAACCATAATGGCTACAGCTGATGCAGGGCTCAAAAGTAATGGTTGCCCGGTTGCCCTTGGCAACCAGATTGAGTCAATTGGCAACCACCTGTTCAATATTTGTGTATTTCTTAATATATAAATAAATATATAAAAAAAAAAAAAAAAAAAAACTGGAAAATCTTATTTCAAAAGAAGTCAATTTATTTGAATGTCTCTGTAAAGTTTAAAGGGATACGCCACAGTTTGTTGAAATAGGGCTTATCACAGTCTCCCCTAGCTGTAGATAGGTGGGCCAATGGATTTTTTGTGCATGCATTATTTTAGTGCAGTGCAACACCAGCAGCGCCGCCGCTAGTTAGCTTAGCGTAGTGAATGGAATCCTATGTTGCCAGTTAGCATGTTGTGAGTAAAAGTGAGCCAACAAAAGACAAAAAAAAGAAAAAGAAAAACTAATTACTTGCACTGAGACAAAACAAATGCGTTGGCCCACCCATCTACAGCCAGGGTAGACCGTGATGAGCCCTATTTCAACAAACGGTGGCGTATTCCTTTAAACTCTAGGTTTATGCGCGACCCAACATTTCAGCTGTTGTGAGACAGCTTTCCACGCACGTGCGCTTGCCGTGAAAACAGAGCTACAAGCAAAGCAATTTTATGTTCACGTTAACGGCCTATGTTAAAATCTGATACCCCCTTTTACACACAGCATACTGCTATTGAGGTTAGAAATTGCAGCATAACCTACTGCTATGTTGAGTACATTTAGTGAAAACATTGTGAGCATAAGCACGGTCAAAACTAGTTTTCATTCACAGGAGTTAGTAGCCAAATTAGCACATAATGCAGAGCCTCAGTGTACCAGTATAGAAACATGTGGGTGGAACATGCTTTACACCACATCCTTCTCCAGATGTGAAAGATAAACAACCCTAGTAACTTGTGAGGTATTTATCTCTCTCTTCACTTCTGTCCGTAGGGAGGAACATCCTTAATCTGCCTGATGAGCTGGGTGAGAATCCAATCTTCAGCACGCATCATTTACCCAGCAGCGACAGGCAACACTAGCTGGCATGTGAAGTAACCTATTCTGTATAATCATGCACGCCACGGCTAATGGAGGAAAACGTTGACTAGGATTTACTTCAAAACGGGTAAGCATGTATTGTGCTGAAAAGGTCTCATGTCCTATTTATCAATGGACCTTTTTCACAGCAGACGTTTTGACTTATAGTAGGAAAAGCCCGGCTGAAATTGATAACCTTAACGATGGCTCAGTTCCATCAAGTGTCCCACTAAGCTATTTCAGTAAGTCAGCATGCACAATACCAGGGCCTCTCCTAAGTTGAATGCAGCCATCACTAATGGTTTTGAATACTGTGCTTTTCCTACTACGACAGGTCAACATGTCTGCCGTGAAAAAGGTCTATACTGACAGTCAGAAGCCAGTGGCAACATGCTACAATTAGAGACATGCCGGTTAGGGATGCACCGAATATTCGGCCACCGAAAATATTTGGCCGAAATACTTTTATCACCGAAACAATACGGCCGAAAATGTTACGATGGCGCAAACAGAAACCGCGACCTGCACGTGTGTCAGTAGCCTACCCGTTCCACCTGCAAAGCGTCTCCTAAGCCAAGAGGTTGAGACGAACCACGGAGTGAAAACAATGAAAAGTACGCTCTTAGAGTCTGTCAGCACACGTTTCAGTGAGATCTATTCGGCTCATCTGCACTTCATCGCGACTGTACTTGATCCGCGTTATAAAGACCATTACTTGGATGCGGAAATAAAGCAGGGCGCACGAGAAATGATCCAGGCCGCGATATATGCAGAGAACCCGCGTGGAGACGGAGAGCGCACGGAGCAGGAGATCAGAGCGCAGAAAAAAAGACTTGTCTCTCTGCACCAGATGAGGGGCATGAACCCTCGTCTGATATGTTCAGTGAAGTCCTGCAAGAAAGTGCCTCAAATAATAATAATTAAGCTATTCTGTTCTTAGGCTACTATATACTGTATGTGACAGATCAGATTGTAGCCATATTTCTGCTAGATTTTTTTTAATTAAACTTTATTAATTTATACAATTGCAATGCCTTAATTTTAGTAAAGTTAGTACACAGTCATAGCCATAAATGCAATGGTACTAATAATTGGCATAATTTTTTTCAGTTTTTCGGTCTTGGTTTCCTCTTTTTCGGTTTGGGCCAAGAATTTTCATTTTGGTGCATCCCTAGTCTTATCCAAGATCTCTTCGAGTCAAAGAAAGTCCACAAAATGACCCATCAGATACCGGCTGGCATTCACAACTGAGGCCGATGGGAAATGTTACTACTTTGCATGCGGTCCCTGCTGTTCAATCAACCGTATTCATTAGTACAGGGCAATGAAAACAATTTGCTTTGTTTCTCCCCACATCAGTGACAGAAGCAATACTACGCAGTATTTACCACTGGTACCAAAGTGCAGCTGCGGCTCTTAAGAACAATTATTCTCAACCAGTGACACTCATCCAAAATCATTTAAAAAAGGGCCTTCAAGAGCAAATCAACATCAGTGGCAACGATTTAAAAGAGCATTTCAATTTAGTATGAGCCACTCATGTGATTAGATTCTATTACACAGTGCAAACACAAGGGCACCGCTGGCCTTTTAAAATGACCCGCTGTCCAGTAAAGCCCAGGCGTGGCATTGCTCAGCGCCGGATTGCACTTAATGGGATTTCACAACATTAACATTCTACTGAGTCAGCATCAGGCACACTGGCTACAGTGCCCCTCTGAAACAGCCTTGTGCGTGCGTGCGTGCGTGTGCGTGCGTGCGTGTGTGTGTGTGTGTGTGTGTGTGGGGAGTGACTGGGTACATACTACAGTGTGGTAGGGGTGGATAATTATCAGACATGTTTCGACTGTAGTGGAATCCATAGGCGCGGGAAGTAGGGGTGCTGGGGGTGCTGCAACACCCCCTGTTGGTGGCAGCACCCATTGTTGGCAAACTGCGATCAAACCCGTATTACCCAATGGGCATTAATCGTTATGGTGATAATTATCCAATTAGAATAAAATAAAAGTTGTTTAATGTAATGATTGGGAGAAGGCCGCATGCACTGTGTAGATTGGCTAAAGATAAAGGTGGGTGGGCATAGAGCAGGTTGTTTACATCGCACTGATCCAAGATCAGCTTTCTAAGAATGAGTTGAGATTGAAAGAGTGGAATTAATTTGTAACTAATCCCCGGTCAGATTGGGTTGCATCAGCGAGTGAAAGTGTGGAAAAGAGAGAGAAAGAAGCGGCTGCTATAAAAATGTCCCGCGAATAAATAGCTTTTTTAAAAGAGCTGGGAATGACAAAGAGGAGGATGTCGAGGAGCTAACCAACGTTAGCTTGGAAGAATTGCTACCTTCTACCAGCTACACTCAGCCACAGCTAAAGGTGGCTAACGTTAACTTTAGCAAAGTTGTTGTGTAAAAAGACAGAGATGATGCCCGTCATCAGCATTACAGAACAAGGTAATGGCCCCTCAGGTACCATCATCTCTGAAGAGCCTGCACTACGGGGACCGATTACAGAGACCGTCCGGGAGGAAGTTATACCCAGAGGGATATTAGCCTTTCAGAATCGGGCGGCTAAATGTCCAGCATCTCGGAGGGGGGACGAGGCTGGCGGCAGAAAGACCCGCTCTCTCACTAACGAGGCACTGACCCGACACCTTCACAACGGCGAAACGGTACCACGGGAGTGGATTCTAGATCACTGTCCACCGGAGACATTTGTTGCGTTGCCTGTAAAGTGCTCCCAACACACAGCAACACATGTGTAGTAGGGTTTAGCGAGCTGCTGAGGGAGCTGGACTTTGAGGATTTGATCTGCGACTTTGCAAAGAAAAAGACAAGAAATTAGAACTTCTAAAAAGGTAAGAGCTATTATGCTATCTGTAAATTGACTAGGCTAATATAATCTGTTATGACCGTGTGACCAGATAATGTACATATTTTGTTTAGTTTATTGAAATGCCATGCATATCAGACGTATTGCATCATGATTTTGTGATGCTGCTATAGGCCTGTGTGAGACTTAGTTGTCAAGTGCAGTAGCCTCTATGTTGGCTTTTGCAGTTTGTGAAGTTGCAGCTGACTAAGTGACTGTTATTTTGCAACCCGCACTCAGCTGTGTTGTGTGATGGCATTGTTGTATCTTCAGTCAATCACGTTTCAGAATTACTATTGTGCTTTCTGCTTGGGTGATTTTTAGTGAATACTATATCGCCATAGTCTTGACCCATACAATGCTTTGGTAGGATTTAATTAATTGTAACATTGTCTTGTGATGTGTGAGTCAGATGGCAGTACTTGGTTTATTGAACTGGAAAGGCAGACTTGATGCCTGCTCAGCTGGACTAGTCATTCATTTTTTTTTGTTGTTATTTTTTATTCGATAGTGACAGTGGATAGACAGGAAAGGGGGAGAGAGAGAGGGAATGACACGCAGCAAAGGGCCGCAGGTCGGATTTAAACCCAGGCCACTGCAAAGGAATCTTTTGACCAGTAGTGATTGGCATGTGATTTAGTGCCCATTTAGTTTGCACCGTATGTAGCCTACTTCATGCGGGGGTGGATTGATTAGTTAATGGACAGAAAATTATCTATTTTAGTAAACCGATTAAGCAAAAAAAAAAAAAAAAAAAAAGAGGCTATATGCTACCTTAATTAGGGGGTACCATCATATTAGCAAGGTCAGATTCTGTGATAAAAAAAAAAATTAATAATAATGGTTTGTTAATAATGGATCTCACGTCCAGAGCAAAAAGAAGCAGAACATGCAGAAACCTCATTTTTGGACTGGGTTTTGGACAACTGGGCACACTCCGCAGATTTTTTTTTTATCGTTTATCCCAGATGACAAACCTCCAAATAGAAAATGTTTTCCTCGTCTCCACCTCCGTGATCAACACCTTAATCTCAGTCGGTGAGGAGCAGCAGGATTAGCCATTGTGATGTGGACAAAGACTGACGTCAGTGGCACATCTATAGTCATTTGCACAGTAATTTATGGGAGGAGGCAAGGCAGGGTCAGTGGCTCGTTCATGTGTGCTCTATTTCACGTCGATTGTGATGTATAAAAGGAAAGGTGTGCAGGACCTGGCGTACGCCCAGTTTTATACATGTGAATATTTCTGTGCGTATGCACTTTAAGTTTTGGGCATACGCCATCTTCTGGTATGAAAGCTGCGCAGTCTTTTATACATGAAGTTAATGTTAACATTACAGTCCACCACAATCAGCCGGACACCACCCGTCCTTGCACTCCCCTTTGACACAAGTACAGACCAGACCCTTAAGCTTGATTTATGGTTCGGAGGAGGCTCCACGAGGAGCTTTCGCCATAGCCTACGTGAGTGGCCTGAAGTTTATACTTGTGCGTTGGTGTGTGCGTCGATGTCTTTAAGAAAATAGCAGGTCCAGCGTGTGTGGGGAGTGAGTGGCAGAGCGAGTGAGAGAGTGACGGCGATTAGCTTCGGAGCGAGTACGGACTCTAGATGCATGGTGAGAGAAACAAAGTGTCTCCCCTGTGCTTTCTGACCACGGTGGGAAATCTGTAGTAGTAAAAGTTAACCCTCTCCTTGATTTCTAGGGCTGCTCTCTCTTAGTCGATTAGTCGACTAATCGGTCGTTTTGGTCTTATTCAACTTAGATTTGTTTTTTGTCGATTAGTCATGTTTTATGCTTTTTTCACTCTGAATGACTTATTTCCAAGAAACGAACGAGCACATCTCTGGTAAACACAAGAATTAAGGGTTGACGTTTTACCTAATAATAGAAATCACCGTGAAACCTACTTTGATTACTTTCATTATGGCAATTATTTGTTGTATTACACGTTTTCTGAAATGTTGTGTTTAAATATGCAAAGGAGGCATTATCTTATTCAATATATGCATCCTTTTGCATGACTCTTTGCGGAGAAACTCAGATTTACAGATCTGTCGATTAAATCAACTAATCGATTAGTCGATACAATTGAATGAGTGTTTAGTCGACTAAGAATTTCTTCAATCGAACACAGCCCTATTGATTTCATGTTGTTTATGGAGAAGGAGAACCAGGAAATGAGGGGGAGTGCAACGCTACCAAGCCAGGGCCGAACGACGTCCCTCGCCACGACGTGTAGTTACAGGTGCACGTGATGCTTTGGCGTAGCGTCCGGTGTAGATTCATGTCTCCACGTACCTACGCTACGTATGTAGCCACGGTGTAGATTTTACACAGTAGTGTAAATCACGCTTAATATTGCCACTTAGGCAATTGGTCAGTAAGATAGTAGGATAGTATACTCACAGATTCAAAAAGTCTGCCTAGCTTCTGATGGCAAGATGGCTTAAGGTTGAGGGTGGAGCATGGGTGTAATCAAAATGTCTTTTATAGTAAACAAGTGATAATAAGAAATAGTCTTATATCATAGCGCCGCCCAAGACGATCGGGATTGGTTTAAAGAAATGCCAATAAACCAGAGCACGTTTTTCTCCCATCCCGGAATGCTGTGTGGACTCGCCAGAACCTCCTCCGCGGCGCTGTGGAGGAAGGTCTGGCACTGCAAGACTAGGCCAAGAGTGACCAATGCCCTTTTATTCGCTTCCTGGTAGACTCTGGAATTAAACCGTAGAACTAGTGGACCTGGGCACATCCTTAGATACATACCACCCTCCCATAACAGGGAGGTCAACTGATGTCACAGTGGTCATAGGGTCGAACCCCAGATGGCAGGATATAAGAGTGCAGGGGTCAACAGTTCCTCTATGGGAGCATGACTTTCAACAGTATGAGGAAGCTAATGAACATCCAAACAACTTGTCATGCTGACTATGATGGAGTTGTCCTGGAGTCATTGCACATGTTAAAATATTTCGGGTTTTGTTTACTGCACAAACCACAACTGAAGACGAGACCAACAACCACAACATTGGGCCTATAGCTACCACATCAGCCAGCTATGTTCTCCATCTCACCATCTGCAGTGGTCCACCCACACAACTCTCTCATAACACTTATCTGGACAGTGGTCTGCCAATGCACAGGAGGGCAAGGCAGATGGTGTGGTTACAGGCAAAGCATTTCGACTTCAAATAGCAGGCACACTTCAAATCAAATGGGCACTGTCTGAAGTCAAATACTCTACTTTCTATTGCTTCTAGGGCAATAGGGTGGCTTCTTCGCTCACCTGGAATAATGTATGCATTTGCTTAAAAGAAACCACCCGTGCTTAGTTTAAAACTCCACTAAATATAACCTTAAAATGCTGGCAACAGAATCATGCCTCTTTTTTTCACTTCCCACACATACAGAGAAAATAATTGGGGGGAACAGTAATGTTATGCATGAATAGGGCATAAAATACTGTTCCTTAAAAAAGCACCTAACGTTAAATGGTTTGCAACAGCAAACATTGCCTCATGTGAACCGTGCACTGTTGAATGGAGAAAAACAGCGAGCCAAAATCTCCATTCAAAGTCTGGCAGTTTGGTATAGACATTATCTAACGTTACAGCTACACGTTGTAAACAATTAAAACACAAATGGGTAGATTTAATGTGTCATACGGTCTTCTTTCGGTGCATGAATGACTTCCAAACAATCAATCCAGATCAGTATTTGAGGCTTTTTTTTTAATGACTCGTCATACCTATTAGTGCCAATAGTAACGTCAAGGTAACGTTAGGTTTAATGCGTGACAAAACAACTCAACAAGTTAAATTGTTTATATAAAATAAGCGATCAGTTTTATAGCGAAATTATGTATGGACACCAACTAGTCAGCTAATATCTAACGATTAACGTTAGTTCCTCTTCGTGGGTTTGCTTAGCAAGGAGAAATGAAGCACTAAATGAACACAATATAACAACAGAGTTTGGAAAAAGCTCAGTTCTCCTGGCAGTGTGCGAAGGGAACGTATCAGCGATATCGTTGCCTCAGAGAAAGAAAAAAAAAAAACAAGAGGAAAGTTTGAAACAGGACTTTTCTGCTTTTCGCAATGTTACTTAAAGCGACAACACAACAGTCACGATTCTTTGTTCTTTTACGGAAGAGGAAAAATAATAAACTTACCGTTGGTACCTTCCAACCAGCGTATCCGAGGCAAGACGGTTTCGAGAAAGGCGAACCCAAACCTCTCACGACGCCAAGTTTTCCTCTATCCTGAGCCAAACCTTACCAGCCAGTCAGACTTACGACGCAGAGTGACAGTTAACAGTTAGGGGAAGTGTTTAAAGTAAAGCAAAACCTCCTTCTACGAAGTAGAGATTTGTCCACGTTGACGAAGTGAAAGGACGCTTTACATGCAACGGGCGGCTTTCTTTGTTCCTGCAGCGGTGCAGCCTGTTCCGTGGATATTATCACCGTTCATGTGTCTCTGACAGCCGCTGATTGGCTGGAGGCTCGGGATCAAGAAAAGGTGACTCGTATCAAGTTAGCCAGCATAACAACACGTTTTCCGACTACGACGTCCATAAAGAAACATTTTGTAAACACGCATATTTTTTTTATTTAGTCTTTTTGGAACTAATATGTATTTAGCGAATTCACATAGCGCGTTGGTGTGTTAATGTTGCTGGAAGTTATTTTACTCCAAAATGAGGCTAATCTCATGCTTTTATTTTGTACGTAAACTTCCTGTTGAAGTTTAGCTTTTATGAAACTTGACGCAGGGTGGAGGCCACTTCATGCCTTACATAGTTTTATTCTGAGCATAATCACGATCTGTCTGCTGCCGTTTCTTGTTTATATTCTTGCGCTTGGGGCGTAACGTTTAGATTCTACTACACACACTGATTCTGTTATTATATTTTTCATGTTAAATAAAAGTATATGAAAAATAAAAATAGCCCAACAATAGAAATATAATGACCATTCATACTCTCTTTTTATTAATGTGCATACTTTTTTTTGATCTTCACTTTTGAATATAATAGCCTACATGTTCAATGGAAGAGTAGCCTACCTTTAAACTGTCATTAAGTGGGATCAGCTGGATTTATGGATTAGCAATTTTCCCTGCATCTAATTCCATTTAGAGATGGCCCGATACCATTTTTTGCTTCCCGATACCAATTTCTGATACCTGATATTGTGTATCGACCGATACCAAATACCAATCCGATACCAGTGTGTCATATATTTTATTATGTTTTAACAACTGTATACTACTATCCCTGTATGGATGTGATATTATTTCTATCTTTGTTGTCTGTCTGGCTCAAGTTAAACTCTTTGTGAAACATGAACAAACACAAACAATGAATGCCACAAAACCTTCTTTTATTATCCAGTTTGACAGTCAGTTATAACGGAAAAAGAGAATAAATAAACTGCTTTAATATAGATTTTCTTTAGGGCTTTATTACATGGTATCGGATCGGTGCATAAACTCCACTATTTCCCGATACTGATACCAGCGTTTTAGGTGGTATCGGAGCCCATGCCGATACCAGTATCGCCGATACCGATACCGGTATCGGTACCAACTCATGACTATAAGATTAACACTGGGGTTTGTTTGGACTCAAGTGTGTTTAGTACTCAGTGAAATGTACACAGTCGTGCAGTTGTATGTATTGTATACCAAGTCTTATCTAACAGAATGTTGATCTGATGAACATCTAGTATTTTAAGTCTCAATATTAATTCCCTTTCCTTTGACCCAGTCCAATTACGAGACACATCTATTTGTATCACACCTGTTAACAGTATCATCAACATCAGATTTAATAAAGAGCAAGAAGGCTCAGTCAGTAATAAAGGCCTGGATGAAATTAGGCTCATTGTGAAAACTAGACCATTGGCTCCCTGAGCAGCTGTCCTAAAATCAATTCCAAAGAGAACCAGAGAATTGGAGTTGATGGGTTTAGCACAACAAGAATCACTTACCCAGCACTGTAAAACATTCAAGTTGATTTTCTTTTCTCCTTTTTGTTGTGGGTCATAAAGCCAATGGTTCAAGATTTTGCTAAATATGCTTACCGGTATTCATTTTCTTGCCGAAAGTTAAATGAGTACTGTAGATCAATACAACTCTCAGGTCTGTCCATTAAATATAACGCTCGAGAAAGGTCATAAAATTGTTTTACTCAATACAAAAAACTGAAGTGTAAAAACATCAAGTTGTATGGGCTGTTATGTGTCAGACAGGAAGTAACTGCTCCTCTATCTATCTACTGTATCTATCTATCTATCTATCTATCTATCTATCTATCTATCTATCACTACAGACAGTAAAATGTATTTTACTCATAAAGTCAGAAAGTTGATCTTGGTGAGCTGAGACAACTAAACGTGACTCAGAGCTCCCATGCTCCCTGTGTGTGTGTGTGTGTGTGTGTGTGTGTGTGTCTGCATGCATGCAGTGGATTTGGTGTTGTGTAAGAGCAAGCTTTCTGCATGTCTATTGTTTGTGAATGAGGCTGTGGGAGTACAAGATGTGTGTCTGCCCATCTGCCTGCTTTTCAGTGCCTGACTTCAGAGAAAGCTGCCCTGGCCATAGCTCGCACTGAATCCTCCCCAAGTCCTGCATCAGATGTTTTCATTCCTTTAGCCTTTCATTATGTCCTATGTGCCTTACTAACCCCCTGCATCTAACCTTCTCGTTCCCCTTCTCTCTCTCCCTCCATTTCCCTCGCTGTCTGTCTCTATCCAGTCCTCATGTGTCATGTCTTCATTCTGTGGGTCTCTCTCTCTCTCTCTCTCTCTCTCTCTCTCTCTCTCTCTCTTTCTCTCTCTCTTTCCCTCCCCAGGCTGCTTGTGGAGCCGGTCATAATTGTGTGGTGAACTGACAGTCAAACAATGTCACATGTCACAGAATCACCATGAGGATTGCTGCTTGTTAGGAAATAAAGGGGAGGATTTTGTCTCGACTTGGCTGAACTTCCCTTTACTTTGCCTCCCATATGTAGGTGATTTGTGTATATGTGTGTGTGTGCCACAGAGATATGTCCCTGAATTCACCCGAGCCAGTGTGCTTCCCACAGCCAACCACAGTGGGTGGAGGGTTCAAACAAAGCCAAAGTTAAATGTGTTTTGCGGATGCATTTGAATTCATATTTTACTCCAAGGTCACCAGACTGACTCAAAAATGTTCACACTTTCTGTGTCTGGTTGTGATCAAGATTGCATTATGTGTAGAGAATGTACAATTTCTCCTCTTATTTCTTAATTGTAAGACCACATACCTTCAGACTAAAATGACAATTTCATCAGCCTCAGCTGTACTCTTAAGATCAATATGTTGGCATGGTCACTGTTGGCATGCTGACGCCAACAAGCCCAAAGCACTGCTGTGCCTGTATGATGCATTTGTGGAAGATGGGCAGGTCGCATTTTGGAGCCCAGCTGCTCAAGAATCCAAGCTACCGACTGTTTCACCCTCGGCCATGCAGCAGACAGACAGCCATGCGCTGCACCGACTGCTCTGGCTCGGTCTGAAGTTCATGTGTTCAGCCACTCAGTGACTCCCCTGCAGAAAACTGTCTCTATACACCACGGAGAGCCTCCAATTACTGGCCGGGGTTAGAATGAGGCAGTGAAGAGACAATGTGGACATACAGAGTCTCCCAGGGTGTGGAAGGACAAAGATTTCACACGTAAAAAAGGATGAACTGTCAACTGTTCTTTGGTTAGGTTTCTAACTGTAGCCTAGATAGAACCATAACGGAAAGTTCCCATTGTGAGAGATAAAAGATGCATGTCGACATACTTTTTTTTTCTAATTCTTCCTAAAAGTATTCTTTATGTGTCACAAAGAGTACTTCTCAGTTCTATGTTCTGTGGCTCTGAAGGCAGTGTTTTGAAGCAAGACTATGTAGTGTTTGAAAAAGAAGAAACAAATGCATTGTTCCTCTTTTGGAGGAAGTCAACTTCATAAGAAATAAATCACACTTGCTCAATTTGATACACTCAGGGGTGCTGTTGCTCCAGCTTTACTTGGTCTAGTATGACCGTTAGCAAACGTTTACGTAAATATTGCTGTGTAACTATATTATGAAGTCAGCTCACTGACTTTTTGACTCTTCTCCCTTTACTGCTCATAGAGTAGCTTTTAGCATTTAGAAATATCCCTTTATTGTCATCTGTGGCTCAAATGTGGTTCTATTTGACGGGAGGAGCTGTTTGGCCCAAATCACATTTTTATTGGATACTTTTATGCAAATGCCAATTAGTTTAAAAGATTAAAGGATTAAAACTTGGAACATTTATTTAAAAATCTATTTTATGTGTCCCTTGTTAATACACTTAAAAATAATAAAAAAATAAAAGACTGTGTTATGAACTAGAGTGCAGCTCGGGTCGCACATTTCGGTCCTAATCGATCCGAGCCCGACACAGTAAATGTAAGCAAAAGCACTGAGTTTGTGGTACATGAATATTTAGCACCTGAAATTGCCCATGTGAAGTGTTAATGCGTTGTCAAGTATAGCCTGCATAACAACCCCAGCACTGAACAAGAATGGCCCAACAAAGACAGTAGGTCCATCACTTGTATTTATTTTACACTATACTTGCACTAAAAAGAATTTGAGGCACCCTGTCAACAGGCCGAACCCAAACATGATTTGTAAATATTTGCCTGAACCCGGCCTGACTCGTCGGGACTTGATTATTAACTCGGGTGTTAGGAGGTTCTACCTGATAAATTGCATTACTGTAAATATAGCATTCAGTATGTTTGGAGCTTGAACCATATAGGGACTAAAATCAGGATATCTCTGCGCTTCTGCTGCTTCAGTTATGACCACTTTTTCTCTTTTTATATCTGTCTGTGTCCCAATGAGAGTGCAATGCTTAACAGTTGGAGTGCCCCAAGGCTGCATGCTGCCTTCCTCTGCAGGACCTCAGAAATGAGGAATCACTTCAGTGGAAGTGGAAATTGGAATGTGTGTACAAAGCAATAGGCAACAGAAAAGAGGCAAAAAGCAAGAAGATGAAAAGCTTGATATATAATGTAAAAAAAATAAATAACTCAAATAAAAATTAGTGACCAGATTTCTTTTTTTCAGGATTAAACCAGGCAACAGAAAACACCCAACACAGCCAAAAGCCTGTCAAAGGAAATGAAAAACAGCATTTTTCTGTCTCTTTCTCTGCACTCCTTTCCCTTCCACTCCAGTTCAGAGGTAAACAAGGTGCCAGTCATAACACTCTACTGGCTCCATGCTGTCGTTTCACAGTGTGTCCCTAATAGTCCTTTTAAAAGTGAGGCTCAGCCAACACCCCATGGCACTTTGTATTATTCCAAAGAACGCTGGCGTGGCTGGCAGATTGTGGAACATGTTTCGGGAACACACTCCTCCCTTTCAGTCTGACAAAATAAATATGTGTGGTGTCTGACTCAGGCTGGTCCTTCTGGAGCTAATGTGATGTTATGCTGTTGTTCAGGCCAGGACATGAGCTATGAATTAGGCAAGTGTGTTTTTCAGCTGAGGATATGCAAACATTTATCTGGCATCTTTTTGTCATTCATCCTCTATTTTGCAATCAGTTTATGTTCTGCTTTAGTTGGCAAAATTCACATGTAGCTGCATGCCTCATTTCATATCACAAGTGTGTCTGAGGAGCAGAATGGCTCTTGTTTTCATCTCTCTCTCTCCCATATTTTGGCATGAGGCAGCAGCAGGCTGTCGTATCTCAGTATCTGCTCCATTGAGCTGATGGTGTGCCAGAGGAAGTTATAGGCAGGTCCACACTACCACCTGGTGGTTGGAAAGATACTAACATGGGGCAGCTATACATCAAAAGTATTGTTTAAAGCAGGGATCTTCAACATGTGGTCCTATGAGTCAATGCAGGGGGCCCCACAAATTAGTCTTAATTTTTGAAATCGGTTCAACAATTTAGAAATCTTAACATGAATCTAACATATTATTAGCAAATATCAATCCCCACTGATGATAGGCTTACTGGCCTATAGGTAAGGTAATCACTAAGATAGCCACACACGGAGAGAGTTAGTAATCCTAACGATTCACTGTGCCGCATGTGTTTTAACATTAAAACATGATTTATAAAACCATGACAACAATTATTAGGCTATTTTACTAACTTAGTATTCTATGCAAAAAAACAAAAAAGGTATGTATAAAGGTTTTGGGCAGCTCTACGTGTTATTGTAGGCCCAGTTTAATATGCAACTTCATTTCATACAATACATGTAGTAGGGGGTCCATGCTCTCTTTCAATTAAGGAGTCCTTAAAAAATAAAAAAATAAAAAGTTGAAGACCCCTGGTTTAAAGCACTAAGTAACAGTTGGATGTTCTCAGCAAGAGTTCCTGACACTTAATTATACTTGCACTTTCCATTTTATTGGCTTTTTCTTTTACAAAAACAGGTATGAGAATGCATAGGCTGAGCCACACTCACACACAGTGGGCTCATCGATGACAACGTGGAAAAACAAAACAAATGGGCATCAGGAAAAGGCAACAATTTATTTAAAAAGATAAAAACAACACTGTTTGCAGCTATTCTCGTGAGTACATACATACTCATATGGTCTCTTACACACAAGACACGATCGAATGACATACGATTGTCATTCAAGCAAGCACACGTCAAACACATACACACATATGCACACACATTAACTGGCACACAATGCAAACATGTGGGTGCAAAGGAATAACCATGGGATGCAGGGAATAATGCATCATATGACAGACAAGTGAAAGAGATGCACATAACCATACAGTTACAATCAAGTCACACTACGTGCTTGGACTGTCTATCGATCCGGTTATAAAATCCACGGTAGCCAGCACAGATCACTATTAGCAGCACCCACGGACTCCCGTCTCACTACATCAATAGAGTGTGTTGATGGTACTGAATATAAGCCTTAATATATCTCTGATAAGATTTGCACAATGAGCCTAATCTAATGCTTCCATCATGTGTGCAGTGAAACTGAAAAATTTTCACATTGAGGATCACATCAATAATTCCAGTGAAGAAAAGCATCTGAGGCTGTTTGAGGGCCACACACTGTAGCCGTTTCTGCAATATCACGTACAACGGCGCCTCGTGAGAAAGCGAGCATAGTTGATCTGCATATTTCGCCAAAACCGCCATTCCATTCCACAGGAGCCGGGCACGTGCACACTCACTGCTGCACACACCCATTAACCCAGTGAAGGGTTTGGAAAGATTTTCAAAAGTGAGTTTAAATACACTGCAGTGCAGGAATAACGGCAACAGCTCCTGCTGGTAAAAATGAGTTAGCATTGTAGGCTAATCAAGGTCCTTCAGGTTTGCAGCTTGCGGTAAAAATGCACACAATCAACAGGCTAGGTTCTCACGTTATGGGATTACAGA
The DNA here is from genome assembly GCF_004354835.1 of Perca flavescens. NCBI lineage: Eukaryota > Metazoa > Chordata > Actinopteri > Perciformes > Percidae > Perca > Perca flavescens. The sequence goes on from NC_041333.1 coordinate 28,858,819, forward strand.
GCAAAAGTTAATTTTGTGGTTAATAGGATAAATGAGGTGACAGCAAAACACTGTATTTGTCTGTAGAAATGTCTGACATAAAAAAGATCCAAGCAGAGAGCAAGTACCTTTCCCTTCTATGACAAGGACATCCAACAGTACAGTAAGACACTGACAAACAACGGCGCCCGTTTTTTTTTTTTTTTTTTTTTTTTTTTTTTTAAACTGGTTGTAATGCAGTTCAACTTTTTTTCTAAAACAACAACTGAATATGGGGAGGGAAACAAATGGTTACGGTTCTTTTTTTATACTGGTCTGTATTGAATTAATGTGCGCTTATGATGGGCATATTTCTGGCCACTTGTCCACACACTGGCTAAACAGGTTTCCAGAGTAAACTCAAGAGGATTGTCCTCGCCTGTAAAACTAGCCTGGATTCTCCAACTGACGGAAAAAAAAAAAAAAAAAGAGATTAGGATTCTAGAAAAAGACATTGAAAAGTGCTATAAGAACAACATCGTTGTTTAAGCAAAGGTAACAACTAAAAAGGCAAATACCCCCTCTCCTGTACCATACTCCTGTATGTTTGCATTTTGCCATTTCTTGGCAGACAAATGCAACACAACGGTGTTATGTAGGCAGTTTATATCTATTAATACAACAATATGTTAAGCTTTGTTAAGTTTATATATTTTAGTTCACAACATGGGTCAGTGTTTTAATCTTCCTTGCCTTCAGTGAAGTTCTTTTTTTTTTTTTTTTTTTTTTTTTTTTTTACATTCCAGTAGTTAGAACAGTTTATATTCTGGTTTGGGGACTTTTTACCTGCCATCTAACCTTAGTGAATACTCTTCTTCCACATACAGGTAACAGAGTTCAATGTGAATATGTAGACTTCACTTATTATAAGCAAGCAGCAATCAACCATAAACTTATTCTGTGTAAAAAGCTGTAAAGGCATGTCAATTGTAATATGAGATTGCGACCAGTATTTGGGACTGCTGATAACGTTTAGGCGAGTGGGTCTACGTTCGCGATGTGCAAAAGGTTCTTGCTAACGGCACCTGTAATCACACAATACCAGTGTACGACTCTACATCTCTCCAGTATTACCTTTGTTTGTGACCGGTCAACCAGAGCGCCTTTTCCTCCTACAGCCTTTGTGCATCTCAGTCTACATTACATCTTCCCTCAAGGCACGTCTCCCACTCACCTCCCTACCAGTTGTCACCCTTTTTCCTCCATTAATCCTACCTCAACCAGCCTCAAGCAATGATTTCTTCTTCGCTAACTTGAAAGCCCCCCCCCTGGCAGATACTTCGGCTCACCCCAGAGTCTGGCATCTTTGTATTCTGGTCCTCTAATGATACTAATAAAATATTTTTAAAAACTATTCCATCAGCATGACAGCAAAAGCCTACTGCTGGAGGGGGCGGGGGGGCTCTTACATCCACTAGATGGTAAGGATTGAAATTACTGTACTTCTTTTATTAGTAGTATTGTTAGAGGCAGAATGTACTGTAACTCTTTCTTCAGCACCCTGAATCTGTGCTCCCAGAAACAATGTATATAACTGAAGGGAGAAAAAGATGGAATCAAAATAAACATCGGACAACCATTTCTTTGCCATTGCTAGACCCGAGAACCCCAAACCAATGTGAGGAACTTCCCAATCCTCGTCCCTGTGCCAGAACCTTTGGTTATAAAACAAAGAACTACTCCCAACTTATTTTTCACAACCACTTGCGCCACTGAGACATAAAGGTCTTGCTGCGGTCTTGGTCCTCTTCTGGCAAGCAGGTTCATGTGCTGGCTGGTGTGCAGTTGGCTCTCCTTCTCTTTTCTCTGTCTCTGAACAGGGGCAGGGTTACATACACTGTCTACGTAGGGGAGGGGGGGGTTCGTGGTGGGGGGACAAGACTTTAACCGTTTAGGAGGTAGACAACCAACTCGTAGGTGCACATCATGATGGCGGTGTTGGGGATCTGTCGTACCAGGTGTGTGGTGAGGCCGCGGTACAGGGCGCGGTAGCCCTCCTCTTTGGGCACTGTTGTCAGAGTCTGGAAGAAGGAGTTATACTTGGTGCCCTCCTCACGTAGCCTGGTGCGGATCACTTCTGCAAAGTAAATAACAAAGGAAAGGGTTAAATGGAAACAAACGGGCTAATATGAATTGGCTAATATCAGCTAATTGCTAGGCACAAACTCTTACCATGAGGATAAGCAATAGATGTGGCACAGGTCTTGGAGGTGGCAGCAGCAAGCATCATCCCGATAAAGTCTGAAGCATCTTTGGACGTCTCTTCTTCCTCGTCCATGTTCTGCGGCGCCTTGGCCTCTAAGAGGCGACGTTTGATGTTTTCATAGATCACAAAGTGGATCACAGTCTCTGAGATACCGGCGTAGGATGCCGACATACCCCTGTAAAAGCCGCGCAGGCCATCTGTCTGATACACCCGGCGCATGCACTGAAATGCACTCATCCTTCGCTCACCTCGATTCCTGAGAAAAGACCGTACAGGTAAGTAAAAGAACTAACTTAAACACAATAACGGGTCACGTCATGAAACTTAATGTACAGATTCCTCGCAGATTCCTGGGTTACATCAGAGCCCCGGCAGAAACTCCAATTTCTGCCCCCGCTCACGGTTTATGTTTGCATTTAAAACACAAGTGTGCAGGAAAAGCTATGCTCTTGAAGGAGAAACAAGGACACACAACAGCAAACCCTTGGTGTTCTCTCAATGAGCTTCATGAGGTAGTCACCTGAAATGGTTTTCACTTCACAGGTGTGCCTTGTCAGGGTTAATTAGTGGAATTATTTCCCTTATTAATGGGGTTGGGACCATCAGTTGTGTTGTGCAGAAGTCAGGTTGATACACAGCCGACAGCCCTATTGGACAACTCTTAGAATTCATATTATGGCAAGAACCAATAAGCTAAGTAAAGAGAAACAAGTGGCCATCATTACTTTAACAAATGAAGGTCAGTCAGTCCGGAAAATTGAAACTGGCTCACATGAGGGCCGCCCCAGGAAAGGAAGACCAAGAGTCACCTCTGCTGCTGAGGATAAGTTCATCCGAGTCACAAGCCTCAGAAATCGCAAGTTAACAGCAGCTCAGATTAGAGACCAGATTAATGCCACACAGAGTTCTAGCAGCAGACAAACTCTAGAACAAGTGTTAAGAGGAGACTGCGCGAATCAGGCCTTCATGGTCAAGCCGCTAGGAAACCACTGCTAAGGAGAGGCAACAAGCAGAAGAGATTTATTTGGGCCAAGAAACACAAGGAATGGACATTAGACCAGTGGAAATCTGTGCTTTGGTCTGATGAGTCCAAATTTGAGATCTTTGGTTCCAACCGCCGTGTCTTTGTGCGACGCAGAAAAGGTGAACGGATGGATTCTACATGCCTTGTTCCCACCGTGAAGCATGGAGGAGGAGGTGTGATGGTGTGGGGGTGCTTTGCTGGTGACACTGTTGGGGATTTATTCAAAATTGAAGGCATACTGAACCAGCATGTCTACCACAGCATCCTGCAGCAACATGCCATCCCATCCAGTTTGCGTTTAGTTGGACCATCATTTATTTTTCAACAGGACACTACCCCCAAACACCTCCCAGGCTGTGTAAGGGCTATTTGACCAAGAAGGAGAGTGATGGAGTGCTGCGCCAGATGACCTGGCCTCCATAGTCACCGGACCTGAACCCAAGCGAGATGTTTTCAGGTGAGCTGGACCGCAGAGTGAAGGCAAAAGGGCCAACAAGTGCTAATCATCTCTGGGAACTCCTCAAGACTGTTGGAAAACCATTTCAGGTGACTACCTCTTGAAGCTCATCAAGAGAATACCAAGAGTGTGCAAAGCAGTAATCAGAGCAAAGGGTGGCTACTTTGAGGAATCTAAAATATAAGACATGTTTTCAGTTATTTCACACTTTTTTGTTATGTACATAATTCCATATGTGTTCATTCATAGTTTTGATGCCTTCAGTGAGAATCTACAATGTAAATACTCATGAAAATAAAAGGACTTTTTTTTTTTTTTTTAGTCTGTAGGATACGATTTGTGGGCCGGGATGTCTCTGCAACACCACGATATATTATTTTAGAATGGTTTGACACATATTTTGCCTTTAACAAATATTGCACCCCCCTGCAATTTGGATATTGCACTAGTCCATATTGCGGATTTGATAAAATTGCGATTAATTGTGCAGCCCTACTTCACATTGTTGCTGCTAATTTCTTTTCTACCCTGATTGCCAACAGCTCTGCTCTGAGCTCATCCACCATCTCTCGTACTGAGCTATTCCTGAATGGAGCTACGCTTCTCTGATAACACCGTCGCCCAAACTGGTGGCAGCCTGCCACTACCACCACGTAGGACAGAGAAGCAGTGGATAAAGATACACAGCCTCTTTCATTATTGAAAGACCAAACTCTGTTTTTTTCATCGCTCCAGAAGTGAGATGCTTTCGCTTCCACCACGGTTTGTATTTCTGTAAACATCACTTGGCTGAGGCCAGTGCAGATTGTTGGCGGCGGGTAACCGGATTAAGGTGTATACATGCAGCAGTATCCCTGTTTCATTTGGAGTACTCTAGGTACAATATTCGGGGTTCGCATAAATAGCAAAAGGGCTTATTTGGGTTTATGAAAATGGATTATGGTGTTTACATGCTCAAACACATAAATGTGATTCTCTAAAAACTGGTTATTCATGTAAAAGCAATCAATGAGGGTTGTTCCTGTGTGGTTATGAGCATTTGCATTAATGAAAAACATATCATAGGGCGTATAATAACGGTTAGTCCCTCTCTTGGGAAGGGAACTTTGTGAAGCTCACACCCTTGTGTCATATTTACCTAGCATCTAGCTGCAGACGGGTCTTTATGAGCCATATTGGATTGGTTGCTGTGATGGCTGTAAAACCTGTGGAGGTAAAAAAAAAATAAAAAAACATGATTACATTTTGCTCAAAATCTAAAAATAACATTATCAGTCTTAAGTGCCAAACTGCCAGTGGTACAATAACTGTCCGACAACCAACAGTCTGAGTAAGATGTAATATTCTTTATGCTGCATTCATGTTGGTTAAGTTAAAACAATGTCAAAATGGTATTTTAACAAAATAAAATGTGAAGTCACAAAAGGCAGCTTCGAGAGAGAGACGGAGAGCTAGCCGCTCTATAGACTATCCTGTGTGCTGGTAGGGGAGCAACTGAATGGCATAAAAATAAAATGTTGTGCAGACTCCATCCATCCATCTTCGTCCGCTTATCCGGTGTCAGGTCGCAGGGGGAGCAGCTCCAGCAGGGGACCCCAAACTTCCCTTTCCCGAGCAACATTAACCAGCTCCGACTGGGGGATCCCGAGGCGTTCCCAGGCCAGGTTGGAGATATAATCCCTCCACCTAGTCCTGGGTCTTCCCCGAGGCCTCCTCCCAGCTGGACGTGCCTGGAACACCTCCCTAGGGAGGCGCCCAGGGGGCATCCTTACCAGATGCCCGAACCACCTCAACTGGCTCCTTTCGACGCAAAGGAGCAGCGGCTCTACTCCGAGCTCCTCACGGATGACTGAGCTTCTCACCCTATCTCTAAGGGAGACGCCAGCCACCCTCCTGAGGAAACCCATTTCGGCCGCTTGTACCCTGGATCTCGTTCTTTTGGTCATGACCCAGCCTTCATGACCATAAGTGAGGGTAGGAATGAAAACTGACCGGTAGATCGAGAGCTTTGCCTTCTGGCTCAGCTCTCTTTTCGTCACAACTGTGCGATAAATTGAATGTAATACCGCACCCGCTGCGCCGATTCTCCGACCAATCTCCCGCTCCATTGTCCCCTCACTCGCGAACAAAACCCCAAGGTACTTGAACTCCTTCACTTGGGGTAAGGACTCATTCCCTACCTGGAGTAGGCACTCCATCGGTTTCCTGCTGAGAACCATGGCCTCAGATTTAGAGGTGCTGATCCTCATCCCAACCGCTTCACTCTCTGCTGCGAACCGATCCAGTGAGTGCTGAAGGTCACAGGCCGATGATGCCATCAGGACCACATCATCTGCAAAGAGCAGCGATGAGATCCCCAGCCCACCGAACTGCAACCCCTCCCCACCCCGACTACGCCTCGATATCCTGTCCATAAATGTTACAAACAGGATTGGTGACAAAGCGCAGCCCTGGCGGAGGCCAACCCTCACCTGAAACGAGTCCGACTTACTGCACAGAACCCGGACACAGCTCTCACTTTGGTCGTACAGAGATTGGATGGCCCTGAGTAGAGACCCCCTCACCCCATACTCCCGCAGCACCTCCCACAGTATCTTCCGGGGGACCCGGTCATACGCCTTTTCCAGATCCACAAAACAAATGTAGACCGGTTGGGCATACTCCCAGGCTCCCTCAAGGATCCTTGCGAGAGTGAAGAGCTGGTCCGTTGTTCCACGACCAGGACGGAATCCGCATTGTTCCTCTTCAATCTGAGGTTCGACTATCGGCCGAACCCTCCTTTCCAGCACCTTGGAGTAGACTTTACCAGGGAGGCTGAGAAGTGTGATACCCCTATAATTGGCACACACACTCTGGTCCCGCTTTTTAAAAAGGGGGACCACCACCCCGGTCTGCCACTCCTTTGGCACTGTCCCAGACTTCCACGCAATGTTGAAGAGGTGTGTCAACCAGGACAGCCCCTCCACACCCAGAGCCTTGAGCATTTCTGGACGGATCTCATCAATCCCCGGGGCTTTGCCACTGAGGAGTTGTTTGACTACATCAGTGACTTCCACCTGGGAAATTGACAATGATCCCCCATCATCCTCCAGCTCTGCCTCTAACAGAGGGCGTATTAGTCAGATTCAGGAGTTCCTCAAAGTGCTCCTTCCACTGCCCTATTACCTCCTCAGTTGAGGTCAACAGTGTCCCATCCTTACTGTACACAGCTTGGATGGTTCCCCGCTTCCCCCTCCTGAGGTGGCGAACAGTTTTCCAGAAGCACCTTGGTGCCGACCAAAAGTCCTTCTCCATGTCTTCTCCAAACTTCTCCCACACCCGCTGCTTTGCCTCTTTCACGGCAGAGGCTGCAGCCCTTTGGTACCCTGCAACCGCCTCCGGAGTCCTCTGGGATAACATATCCCGGAAAGACTCCTCCTTCAGTCGGACGGCTTCCCTGACCACCGGTGTCCACCAAGGTGTTCGTGGGTTACCGCCCCTTGAGGCACCTAAGACCCTAAGACCACAGCTCCTCACCACAGCTTCAGCAATGGAAACTTTGAACATTGTACACTCTGGTTCAATGCCCCCAGCCTCCACAGGGATGCACGAAAAGCTCCGCCAGAGGTGTGAGTTGAAAGTCTGTCGGACAGGGGCCTCCTCCAGACATTCCCAATTTACCCGAACTCCCCGTTTGGGCTTACCAGGTCTGTCCAGAGTCTTCCCCCACCCCCTGACCCAACTCACCACCAGATGGTGATCGGTTGACAGCTCCGCCCCTCTCTTCACCCGAGTGTCCAAAACATACGGCCTCAGATCAGATGAAACGATTATAAAATCGATCCTTGACCTTTGGCCTAGGGTGCTCTGGTACCAAGTACACTTATGAGCATCCCTATGTTCGAACATGGTGTTTGTTATAGACAATCCATGACTAGCACAGAAGTCCAACAACAAACAACCACTCTGGTTTAGATCAGGGTGGCCGTTCCTCCCAATCACGCCTCTCCAGGTGTCTCCATCATTGCCCACGTGCGCGTTGAAGTCCCCCAGCAGAACAATGGAGTCCCCCACTGGAGCCCCATGCAGGACTCCAGTCAAGGTCTCCAAGAAGGCCGAATACTCCGAACTCTTGTTTGGTGCATATGCACAAACAACAGTCAGAGTTTTTCCCCCCCCAGGTCTGTGGTGAGTACTCACGCACACCCAAGTAACTCCTCACAGATGCAACTAGAGACCCCTGGTGATGTGGGGGTCTCGTGCCCTTGCGAGAGGGGAGCTACGGTAGAGTTAAAGCCGAAAACAGACACAGGCTTGTGTGAGGCAAAATGATTGGCATGCAACCATTTTACTTCCCATTCCACCATCCCACAGGACTTTACACAGCATGCTCAAACTTTGTGAAAAATCCCTAGACATTACACTAGACACCAAGTTTTAAGAATTGCTTTGCACATGCATACTTACATGTGTACTAGGCCTACTTTATAGACATACAGCAAAGGTACACTAAAGAGAGTCCACCCTTCCACCCAAACTAGCTCCACCTCGAGATAATATCATTATCACAGGTTTCTGCAGAAACAACACTTTTACTTCCGATACATTGTGTGCATTTTACGGATAATGCTTCTGTACTTTTTAAGTAGGATTTTGAATTCCGGACTACTTTGGTATTTCTACATTATTGGATTATGCAAATTTGGTCCCTATGGGAATAATATTCGCTAAGAGAAATTGGCCTGCAGATATATTGGTAAGGCTCTCAGCTTGGGGGTCATCTTTCTATCAAGCAGACATTCATTGTTAGCCATGGCAGACACCAGCTCTAACCTCTGCTGTAGGTATCACGTGTCATCGCTCAGACGAGATTAATCGCAGCACTGTCAACTCCTCACCACCTGTCAGTCCGGCTGAGTCAGTTCTTAAGAATAAGTGGATCGGCACTGGAGAGATATGCACTGACAAAGTTGACCTTGACTGGGTTGTCGAAAAGTCTGAGCCTGAACCTGTCACATACACCCAAAAATACACACAGGCATACTGTATGCACTGTAAGCGGTCCACCCACGTTCTACAGCATTCCCAGCGGGATCAGAGTGACATGAGAGCAGATAACCAACCCTTGACATATAAAAAGGGTCAGAGAATAATCAAACTGTATTTAAAATGTTACGTTTTTAAATAAGCTCTTTCGTTATTGCTGCATGGCAGCGAGCGTCAACCTGTCACCTCATGTATATAGTTACCTGCCATTCCAGCCGACACCATGTGCACCTGCGTGGAGTCTGGTTCCAACACACCGTTCAGTTTCTCTTTGGCAGTGGAGTAAGCAGCAAAATAGATTGCTCTGTTGAAAGTAAGACAAAAAGGTTTAAAGGGTTTCAATTATGTTACAACAGTACAAGTTATACAAGCCGTGTTTTTTGTGTTTTAGTGTAAATATAATTAGTCCAGGTAACTATGTGCCTCCAGTAGCAATATATACGTAGATTAATTAATTACACTAAATCACCACGTAAAACTGTCCCATGTCAGGTTCATATTAATGAGCTTTAACAATTTTTGTGTAAAGCCGGGAGCAGAACCAACCGTGTGAGCAAATCAGCTTAGTTAAACAAAGAGGCTATTCAGAAAAAAAAAAAGCTCATTTATTTCACTAATTATCTTGTTTTCACTAATTTAAAAAAGGTCATCACGATCATGTTCATGCTCACGTCTAAATACATCTGCTTTTTCCCCACTTCTACCAGCACAACGTGCAGTCTGATTAATTTGCCAAATGTGCGGAGTCCGACTGTTAATGACGCTCAAAGCTCAGTCACGTTATTAGACAGCGTTTGTGTGTGCATTCATCTTGAAATCCGCGTCACAGTTCAGAAGGCCTTGTTGCCTTCACCTCCACTGCGTCAGTGTTCATTCATGCAAGATGCTAATAAAACACTCTACATGTGCTTAGCATTGGCACCTGGTTGCTGCAGCATTAGCCGCTGCCCGCTGCCATTAGCCCCCACTTTGCTACTATCTGTTACTACAGAGGGTGATTAATGATCATGACTGTTATAGTATGTTATTACCTAACTGCATTCAGTTACAGTATTTCCACGAAATAGACTGTTTTTGATGCTGCTCTTGTTGCCAAGTCTCAGTGCAGAAACTGCGGAGAAAGCCATGAAGATAATGGAGACCTAAATGACCATGTATCCCTAATGCTTCGTTGTTACCAGGTAACCTCAATGAGGCCCTGTGGCGGTTACATAATAACACTGTTTCTTACAGCCATGTCTCCCTGAAAAACAGCCCATGTGTCCACAACTCACCTAAAATTGCGGTGAGCCAATGCATGTGCAGATCAAAGGTGACTGAATCAGCTACCATAGAATAAGAACAGTTGATATCAAAGCGGTGTATGGAACTGATAAGATAAGACGAATAAGGCGTTCATTCCGCACAACGCCCCTGGTGCGGGGATTAATCTATCCAGAGAGCATGCACGATACAAGGACACGGGAAGTGGCTCCCCTAAATGGAGTGCAGCAATTGTTAACGTTATCGATTACACCTGCGCTTCTCCTGCTATGTCAGAGCAGACATTAGTGGATTTGTGTAAAACTGCTGTCAATGCATAACATACATCTGCTTTCTGCTATATGTTAAATGTCAACATGCTGATATTCAGTAGTTAACATGCAAGCTGAGGTGCTTGAAGCACAGCTGTCACCGGAGTACACTGGAGGCTGACAAAAACACTAAATAGGATGTTGAAAGTTGAAGCATTTCAGATGCTAGAAATGGAGAAAGTTTGACATTTTGCTTGAAATAATCGATTACGAAACAAATTGCTGACTCATTTTCTGTCTATTAACTAATCGAATTGTTTAACTTATCCTTTGCAGTTCTAAACACGATCCACCTGGATTTCATCTGCAGGGGAATAATGACAACGGAGACACAATTTGGAAGATTTACAATTCCACCAAATATTCAATTAGTCAAAGAGATGCTGTTATCTAACTATGCTGTTATGTTAACTATCACTTAACTAAGAATCACTTTACTTGAAGATAGCACCAATAGCTTCATAATCTTTTAAGTCATACTCAAGAAGGAGGTACACATTACTATGAATATGAAGAAAATGACAGGTGACGGATTACCTGGATGGTGCCACACCCACCAAGTTTGGCCCCAAACCCCTGAAGAGAGAGCGAGGCCCTTCTTTCTCCATTATCAACCTGAATACAAAACACACAAACACAGGAACATCTACATTATGACTCTACCACCGAGACAAGGTGCATGATTTATGGTCATTACTGGTGTATACAAAGATTTTCTAGCAGTGTTGTCCAATTTCTGGTAGTCCAATATACAGTTGAAATTCCAATTAAAATTCCAAAGATATTAGTTAACAATTCTAGCTTTCTCTTTGGCCCACAGGGATGGTGAAGTCAGTTTTAATATTAAGTATATAGTAGTAATAAAATAATGACTTTGAAGAGGTTTGTGTGCCAATTGAAACTAGATACAACCAGAAGCAAAGTTATAATAAATGCGGCCTAGCAATAGGGGTGTAAATCACAGATTTTAGCACGATACAACATTCTACTGATTCTTTGGAAAAGGATATGATATTTTCTGATATCACAAAGTCTGCCACGATACGATTTTGATTTGATTCAATTGAGGGGACTGCGATCAATATGAGACATATCATAAGCCCATTAAACACAATCATTACATGTATATGAACTTACAAAAAGCAACTAAAATGTAATTTTAAAATGTTATTGCTGAGCTCTTCCAGGCATTTAAATGAAAAACAAACCACTTCTTTTAATAAAAATAAAGTGGGAATTTCAAAATAAAAGGTGCATCTTAAAAATGATTATACAGTATGTATGGATATTTTCACTTTGAATCGATGATATTGGATCGTTGATGACTGAATGTATATATCTATCCAGATCGATGTATGGTTACACCCCTAATAGTCAAGGCTGGCATTACAACAGATTCCCAAAATGAAATGATGAACAAACACATATCCAAGGAATAGGGAAAAGTTAACCAGTTACAGCCATGACAGTCTTGCATTTTCCCCATTTATTGGGGTTTGTGTACCGCTTACAAAAAGCAAATGTGCTCGTCTTCTTAGACTTCGTGTGCGTCGTCTTAACACTGGTGGGACACAATAGGCTAGGATGGCTGCAGTGTCCAGAGGCTGGTCAAATAAACATTTGCAAGCAGCCTGGCTGACCGCACCCTATCGCATCAATGCCTGCAACATGTCAAAAATGTAATGTGATTGGTGGTGGCTGCATGCTGCATATTCTTTAGACTACTTTCACAGCACTATAACACTACTAAGTTTTGGTTTGAGAAAAATACATTTAATCGAGTGATGATGCCACTAAAAAACCCAGCCCCCTGTATTTACAGTTCTATTCACGTGCCGGGATTCTGTACAGCGATGCCCGAGCTCCACACATACAGCTGAGCCGAGATGTTTGTGTGCGTTAAAGGTTAAAACACGCAGCACCTTACTGGGAACGATACAGAGTTACCAACGGCCGCTGGGGCAGATGAACTCACGCTGTCTCTTTTCTGTAAATAGGCTACAATTAAACCTTTGTGAGTAGAAAGTCAATACTTATCAATGCACTCACCTCTGTAGACTGGCATAAACATGTAGAAAGCGATATTTCAATCTGCTCAGTCCACCGCGCTGTTTTACGCAAACACAGCTCTACTCTGCAAATAGCGAATTTTTACAAACAAGCTAAAACAAAAGCTGTCGGTTTTTAGTCTAACTGTTTATCTTAGGTTGCTGGGAATCTGGAAATTTTGACAAATTATTGTAAACGTCACTGTTGGCTGATCAAACCAAACTCTCCGCTGGAGCGGGCAATCTGGAGCTACTTAATATGCACGTGAATGACGCGATAGTTATGTTCGAGTGATGATGGTGATGCTGGTTGTATTATTTTGCAACGACATCGTTTCATTGCAAATGAGGCATACATGATGACTGCATAGCCTGCTTATCAGTCCATTCATCATTAAAGCTGGGCTTTTGGCTTTTCCACGTCAACTTTTTGCTTCAGCCTCTTTGACAGTGACATGTTTACCTGACAACAGCCTCTCTTTCTGCAAGCATTTTCCACCAATCAGGATGCTGCATACTACAATAATGTTTCCATAATCACAGACTTTAACCATCACTCCTCAGTGAACTGCCTCCTAGTCTGAGATCTTTTTCTAGTTAAAGAGACAGTTATCATTATGGAGTTTCCATGTTTTTAGGAGTTTGCTCACACTAATACATGTAAAAAAATATAGCATTAATTCAGTAAGAAAGTGAAAATTTCAAACAAGAATAGGCGTATTAGGTATAAATAAATTTTCTTTATTTGAAAGTCCGGCTGCCAGAGTGCTTAGAAAAATTCTGAAAAAAATGTAGTTGATGATCCCTGCTGTAGACTCTCTGTCCAGTCAAAGACATATATTGTGTAATTGATGTTTTTAGTTTTCAGTTCAATTAATTAAATCCAAATAAATTGAACACTCCAAAGATGTCACCAAAATCACTCGGTCCCCTTTAAATCTTTCAGAAAATGATGTAAGTGTATCAAATTATATTGAATCGTATCGTGAGCTGAATATCGTGTATTGTATCGTGAGATTAGTGTATTGCTACAGCCCTAATTCAACAGCAGTCAAAAAATATGCCAACAGTCATTTAGTTAGGATTACACTGTCAGCCTACAGAACAAAGCGTGGGGGGTATTGGATGTCAGTGTACGGGCTTATAATAATGGTTTTAAAACCGTAACGTTGATACAGCGTGTCGGAGGAATACAGCGTTCTCCTGCAACAGGAGTCAGAGGCAAAGGGGCCATTATAGCAGCATTAGCTAACATTAGCTTCTTGTCTCATCTGGGGTCTGATAAACAGTAAATTCATCAGAGTCAGCGTGCCCAACACTATTTTCCAATAAACCGTAGCTGTCAAATTTCACGGGACCCGCGTGAGTGCGGATTTCATGTTGCGGCTTTCGTAGCCGTTTATCACTTTGAGTGAAGTAGTACTTGCCCTTTTGTGGTTTATTTGGTTGCCATGACTTCGCGAGTGATTACGTCCTGTCACTGTTCCAGTTGCTCTGCTCACCCTACGGGGGAGAGAGCTATGGGAGAGAGAGCGAATGACTCTACGACTTTATCACTTTTCATAAACAGCTGAAGGAGCGGTGGTGCACCGCCACTATGCTATCAACATAGAAGAAACACTGAAATATCTCACAAGATAAAGAAGTAATAATAGTTGGATTTGTGATAAAAAAAAATAAAAAAAGAATGTCCTGCTTGGCTGAAGCGATTGATGTGTGCTGTGTGTGTAGTTTTCCCAAAGGGTGAGGAGTTGGGTTTCAGGGAGTGGTTGGCCTTGCCAGTGGGAAGCTAGCCCTGCACAAACAACAACAGCAACAACACAGTGTCTGTCGAATGAGGAACAGAGACTCTGCATGCTGAACTCTCTGGGAGAGCAGGGAGGAGGAACCTACTGTACATGTTCCACTCATTTTGGTTCAAATTCAAATATTCACCCCATGCTATCAATGTTTACTGACGTGTAAGTTTAGGCAACATTGTCTGTAAAGTATTCAAAATATATACTGGATGTAAGTACGGATGCCCTCTGAAACCTGGTTCTGAATTGGAACCCGTTCGTCGTTCTAAAAATTATTTATTTTTTTACAGTCAGTTCTTTTCTCTGTACTTGAAGAAACCAGCAAGTGACATGAATGGATTGGTAAGATGGTTTTGGTCTAATGTATGGTCACGAGTGCAGCCTCTCCTCTCTCTGTCTCTTCTGTCTGTCTGAGAACTGTCAGTATGAAGCCTCACTGTGTGACCTAATTTGTCATGTAAAACTGAGCAAAATCGTGTAGACTTTCTGGCTGAGGCGGCAGCCCCCACTCCCAAACCAGCCCCTCACCCCTCTACCAGCGGCCAAATAAGCGGGATGATGAATGAGTGATAGTGACTTGATTTCTATGTACTACACTCTTTCTAAACTTCACTCAGTGTTTTGATGTTGAGTATATTATTTAGATTTGTTTGCAGGGAAACATTATCGAGTTTATATAGCTCTAGAAACTCTCATCAACAATATTTTGTTATACTTGAAGGATAAACACATTTTAATCCTGTTCTGGACTTAGTATTCTTTTTAAAGAAATCCACTTTTTGTAGTAGTTCAAGTAACTATATGTAACTTTTAAATGTTTCTGAAACTGTAATGTTCCATCTGATGATCATAAATTACCTGGAACAGCGTATGACACTAACGCTATCAAAAAGAACGCTATCTGTATATAGTTTTTATTAAAGCCTCTGCACAGGTCCGATTTTTTCTGCAAAGTCACAAACTGATTTAGGGCAGGTAGATGGCGCTACAGAGCACACATTCTGATGGGTCACAGATTTCGGCTTAACACTGGAAAACCTGAGTTATTGTATCAAGCAAGGTAAAAAGGTACCAGGAGATTTCTTTATACAGGCCTAATTGTATTTTAATTTTAATTTAGAAGTTATCTGATGTAGTTATGGCTGATACTGGGGCAGGACCATCACAGAAAAGAAGGAAATTAAAAGAAGAACTAAAAGCTAAAAAGGGGAATGTGAAAGATGACAGGCGAAATCCGAGACACACTTAGTCGGGCTTTCAACACAATTACGGGACTGTAACAGATTCAAAAACGTCCCCAAACTGGCCCTCAGGTATGTTATAGCCACAGGTGTCAAGTAATGAAGTACAAATACTTTGTTACCTTACTTAAGTAGAAATTTTGGGTAATTCTGGAGTAATTATTTTAGAGCATACTTTTTACTTCTACTCCTTACATTTTCACGCAATTATCTGTACTTTCTACTCCTTATATTGCACTGTAACTTTTATTCTTATACTGCACTATCAATTTTATTCTTGTCTTTTAATGTTTTTAATTTGTTTATTATTGTTTTTTAATTGTTTTCTAACTGCTCTTTAATGTTTTATGCAAAACACTTTGAATTGCCCTGTTGCTGAAATGTGCTATATAAATAAAGCTGCCTTGCCTTGCATCTATACTTCTACTTGAGTAATGAATGTGAATACTTTTGACACCTCTGGTTATAGCCTATGTCTACTTCATTCATAAAATACCTTTAGATTGCGCGATGTGGTTGTACGTCAGTAGCAAACATTAAAGCGCCCATATTATGCTCATTTTCAGGTTCATAATTGTATTTTGAGGTTGTACCAGAATAGGTTTACATGGTTTCATTTTCAAAAAACACCATATTTTTGTTGTACTGCACATTGCTGCAGCTCCTCTTTTCACCATGAGTGTTCAGGTCTCTCTTTTTAGCTACATAGTGAGACCTCTCACTGCTGTAACATCGTTGTTGGCAGTCGCACATGCGCAGTACCTAGGTAAGGATCACTCAGATCTTTTGTAGATTATGGTGAACTAGTGTGTGTTGTAGCAATGTTTTGCCAATCAGAACAAGCTAGCATGCTAGCGCTAGCATGCTACGGCTAGCCACCATGTTTTGGCTAGTGACGTAAAAAGCCGTGCCGATTTTGAACAGCTCACCCGGAGACTGAAGGCAGGACACATTCAGAAACCCGTATCTCACTCAAAACAACATGGATGTTTTTTTTCAGAAACACAAAATAACACCCCAAATCCCAGAAAAAGAGATTTTTTCATTATATGGGCACTTTAAATTACCTCCCCCTTCCATTTAGCGCTGAAGTTTTATTCCTTTAAGTCTGTGTTTGTGTTGGCCTACTATTTTCTTTTCACTTGTCCCCCTGTAGTTGTGTAAAGCGTCCGTGGGTTTCATGAAATGAGTTATATAAAGCTAATTTATTACTACGTTGGTTGCTACAACAATCTCTTAATGCTTTGGCTCGTGACACAGTGACAGTGATACCCGGTTTAGCTCACAATACATCCAAAGTAGGCTAAGTTACCGTATGCAACACTGGAAATGCAACGATGCATCTGTAACGTATTCTCTTATTGTAAATGAATGATTATCTGTCTGAGAAAAACATTCATCGAGACTATATGACCTCCACGTAATGCTAACTCCTAGACATTGTCGACAGCAAGTGTGGTAAAAACACTACCACCTTTGTCCAAAGGGGCCGCTGAAATCAACACAAACTGAAAGTTACATATAGCCACTTTAAAGAAGGAACCAATAAGAGTATCAATAGCGCCGCAATGATAACAGTAGTAGTATTGCCATGGCAGTCCGACAGTAATAAATGTTGTTGAATACCCACTTGAGGCAGTGCAGAGGGCCTGGCGGAGACATGCGGGCCACACTCGCCCCATTGACAGTACTCAGCTGAACCTCAGACACATAGAGGGTGATGGAGGAGGACTGCAGACGGGTCTTCACTACTTCCAGTGGACAAGTCAGTATGGCTCCTACCGTGCCCCCACATCTGGCAGAAAGACATAGATGGAAAAGGTGGAGGTGACATAGCAAACAAGTCTCAAGTAACAGAACAAGACTGCACATTATCAACATAGTCAACAGTCAGGATGGGTGTGAAGTGTTAATATTCTTGCACAAATGAATTAGCAAATGATGTGGTTAGTGGAATTCTAAAGATCCCTGGCATGTGGACAAGAAATGACAATATGTGGGAACAGCGAGCTAGACAGGAACGGTTTGTGTTTCTTGGGGAATAACAACAAGCTCCTGTCCATTGCCACACTACATTAAAAAAATGCACAGATGTATGTAATTTAATTTAAGAATGAACCAAATAGGAATCACATAATTGCAAATATGTTTTGAGAGTAGGGCGTACAATCACAACCATTGGGGTTATAGAAAAAGAAACGTTTGTAGAGATGTTATGTTTCTCATTTTGCTGTCCCATTTGTCAAAATACACACATTGACAATGGTTAATTGTAAAACAAAATCATTGAATGTTTTCATTTCTACAAATTTACAAAACTGTAAGCCAAGACCTGAAGACAAGCATAACTTGTACGCCTTGTACAAACAATGTGCTAGATCCAGGGCATCAACTTATGACCAGCTCAGGTATTTCAGGTCTAAGTATTCTGCTCACATAACAAATGTAAAGAAGACTGCTTAGCGAAAACACAAAAAACATATCTATGTGGACTACATAAAATAAACAACCTGACAGGACTGTAGTGGGCAGGGCCAAACTAAAGTATATCAAAAGCAAGAGCAACAGCGGTTATCTTTAGTTAGGGTTAATTTTCAATCAGCACCAAAGCCAAAATACAAAGTCCTTTTCAATATAGTTTTTGGCAGAGGGAGGCTAATCGGTGTCAGCCAGCTTCATATGCAACAAAGACTATCCTTAAAGGGTTTACATGTTTAGACTATTAAACTAGAATAAATCCTACTTTAAATTACTATAATTCTTAATTTATCAGTTAATACATTCTAGTAGTTATTCCTCTATTAGTGTAGCCACACAACAGAATAAGAAATGAAAAGAGAACAGTGTTGGAGTCACTGCTGCCGTTACCAATTGTAAGTGAGGTGCTAATTTACCTCAAAGGAATTAATCATTGTAAACTCTCAACGAGTTACCTTGATAGTCTACTCTATGTTCTGAGGCTGTATGTGCAATTGCACCCGTTCTATAACGGTTTCAGACTGTGATTAATTCAATATAATTAATTTGACCAAAATGCATCCCTTTATTATTCTGAGTGACCTTTATTGGCAGTTTTCCTACGTCTGTTTTGATGCACTAACGTTATGGCCGATACACTACGCGGACTGCTTTTTGAAATGAAGACTGTACATAGATGTGGCTAATGTTAAGTTTTAGCTTTCGTGCAAAATGTCATACTTGATACGAAGACACAACAGAACACGCTTCCACAAACCAACCATTTCATTCATACATTGGAATGTCATTGTAACTTGTGACATTGAGGGCAACTCCAACGAGTGCACATGCATGGGCAAGATTAGTTAGCGGACATCTGACACAGCGATGCATACACGGATCTTCAGGTTAACAGTATGCACTAATTCAGCACCAATACAAACATCCCATGATGTGAAGCTACTGGTTAGCAACGAAAGTTAGCCGTGAGCGGCGAGCTAGCTAGCTAGCTCAGTTCTTGTATGTGACATGAGAATACACTCACCCTCCAGCAAACAGATGAACCAAGGTATCTCTTTGACTCATTATGTATCATATTCGGGAACCGTCCACGGGGCACCACACGGGGACAACGGGAGCGAACGTTAAGACACAGGAGAATAACGACCCCAGCCTAGAAAACAAATTAAACTCAGTACGCCTGTGTTGTGGTGGAGGTCAGTTGCGTGTGGTAAAAAACGAGGATACGTAACAGCTAACTTAGCTAGCTTGCGTTAGCTGCCAAAGCTAACGGCTTTTCGACGTTAGAGGTCAATATCAGAGCGACAGGTTTGCGTCGCCTTCTTTTGAAACGGGGTAATGCTTCACCATAGTGTGGGCATCTGATGTTCGTGAGTCAAGATATCTTGCAGAAATAACGACCGTGTACGCGACTCGGCCTCACTCACGTACGTGCCTTGCCTCTCTGAAAGTACTGCAGGTCAGGTCGCAATGTTTATCGTCGAATGGGATGCCGCAAAACAGAGGCGGTGATTGGCTAAGGTGTCGTGTAAACCCGCCCCTCCACTACTCTTTCACGTGACATCGCTTTTATTTTGAAGGGCAGAGAGATCATCACTCAGGATGCAGCGGGAGTGACTGTTTAGCTGATGCAACGATGGGAATACGAGAAACACGATTGACTTCTAACTTTGCTTAGTTAGCTAGGTTACATCCATAAATTACACTAGAAAAGTAAACAATAACAATCACACAACACTACACATACACTACTGTCTACTCTCAATAAACAGCTCATTGCCAATAGGTTACTCGATTATAAACACTTTGGCATAGAGTAATGTTTTTTGCCTTTTACTTCAAGTACTTGACAGTTTATGTCGCAACATGAACGCCCACTCCGACGACGTGCAAAGGGTGAAACAGTCTGAGTTGAATGCTAGATACGTGCATTCCACGATAGGAAACTTTTGTCTTTAAAAATGCTATCGCCCGAACAGGGACTTGAACCCTGGACCCTCAGATTAAAAGTCTGATGCTCTACCGACTGAGCTATCCGGGCTCTTAAATATCACATCTATATAATATTTCACTTATCGATCCCATCATCCCATTGAAAGAAACTGTACAAAATTGTATGCTTATTACCATGATCATTTATATCATTTACAGTATTGATTGACCAAGACTTGTAAGCGAATTGCTTTAAGATATGCCCAAATGGTATAGGTGAATGATCATCTCCTGTAGGCTACCACTTACTGAATTCTGACAGGGGAATCCATAATGAAGCTGAGTACAATTTTCCAATCTGCATTCCTATTATGTAAGCTGATTTCTGCTTCATCGCTTAGCAGATACCATGGCCCATTTGCAAAATAACCGTCAAATTCATGTGAGTTAAATGTTATAGGTAGTACAAATATCTACGCACTAGGCTTTCCCATGGAACTATGTTATGTAACACTACTGGACTTGGATGAAATCTTTTTTTTTTTTAAAGAAAGGGCCGATTGTTGCAGCCTGTAACCAGCCCCTAAGTTTTATGTTTATCACGCTTGATATGATGAATTTAGACACTGGGAAAAATAAATGTTGCTACCCACAGAGTTATTTGCCCTCAATCCATTTTGGTAAATGTGGGCCAAATATTTCATACAGAGGTTCTTTGTGCATTTACTATGGGCAACTTTATGTGTGTGTGTGTGTGTGTGTGTGTGTGTGTGTGTGTGTGTGTGTGTGTGTGTGTGTGTAAGAGGAAAAGAAAGAGGGAGGTGAATTGAGAGTTGAGACTCAACTGTACACAGAAAATGAAGTTTTCCAATTTGGACAGCAGAATAAAATCCATACGCCACTTCATTTTATAATTACAGATGCAATTTAAGCAGGCCAGATCATGTGCCATAATTTCTCATGTAGTCACGTTACTGTCCGAGTGTATGACAGGCAAAAAGGCAGTATGTCTGCTGAGGTCAACAGCCTAGCCCTGGAACAATCTGATTCATTTCTCAAATGAATGCTTCAGTAGTACAATCACATCATAGATTAACATTAATGCACATGACATGTGCATTCATCTGCAGCCATTTTCCTCCATTTTTTAACATAAAATCTAAATGAAGGAAGTCTTTAAATCCAATATGCAGTGTCTGCCAAATTCTGAAATGTATTAATGTTTCTGAAATATATTTGTGTTTTGTGTATTTCCCTGCATTACAAATGACACATTCATTTGTGATTTGAGGTGTAATGAGACTAAGAGTCTACAGCTATGCTAGTGGCTCTGTTTGGATGTACGTAGGTTGAGTGGTGCTTTGAGCTAAATGCTAACATCAAGATGCTATTATGCTCAAAGTGACAATGCTAACATCCTGGTGTTTAGAGGGTTATACAGCTTGCTCGGATTAACGTGTTAGCACACAAACATTTGCAAATGAACACAATACACAAAGTGCAGCTGAGGTTGATGGAAATGTCATTTGTTTTGCGTGTGCTTTGTCGTAAATCCAAGTAGTGGACAAACAGAAATTCTGACCTGATGATGGCTCTAGATGAAAATGTAAGTGATCACTTCATCAAAGGAGGGCATGAATGCGTCTACCAAATTTCATGGTAATCCATCCAATAGTTGAAGACATTTCCCACATATTAAAACAATTCAACATCATGGTGGTGCTTGAGTAAAATTAAGGGATCTTCAAAGTCATTAGAATTCATCATCTGGGCAACATGGATATCTGTACAAAATGTAATGGCAACCCATCAAGTAGATGTTAAGATAGTTTTGAGAATATGGTAAAACGTACTGGTTGTGCCGGAGGAAAGTCAGTGGATCACTAAAGTAATTGGAATTCATCCTCTGGGCACCATGAACATCAGTACCAAATTTCATGGCAATCCATCCAGTAGTTGTCGAGACATTTCACTTACAGCCAAAAAGGGCAATCTGTTGGTGGCGCTAAAAGAACTACTAAAGAACCTTTTTGTTCTGAGTGATTATCAGCCTGGCCAGTGGATAGCGTGCAAAGTAATGATGAGACAACCGAGCCAATATACTACCACTGCTCTAATGCTCTAATACACACTACGGTAGGTAAACTGTGATTCTCTCTTAGTGAGTGCTTATTACTACTACCTTTATATAACCAGGCCCACTCTCATAGGCAGGTTCTTTCTTGGAAGATGTTTGAAAGTTGTACTTGAAACAAGAGAAATGGTTTGTTGCGTCTCTCCAAACCTAACAAGATTTGGGAGTTAAAACATTTTTAGGGTACTGGGTATAGGCTGGAGACAATTGTGTAATGCTTATGCAGGTCTTTGCTTTCTTGCATGTAAGAAGTATGCACTTGTACCAAAATCTCTTACCTCGTAGGGAAGTCTGTACACCAGCTCTTTGTTAGTCTGTGTGACTATAGTTTACAAGACCTTGAAACTGGACAGTGTAACATTTGAAATACTGGGGAAATGAGTTGTTATTTATAAGGGAAATGGCAACAGGAACTCTAGGTACACATGAGCTGTCTGGGTGTCTGTTTGCAAAGTGTATTTTTGGTCCGCTTGCTTGTTGTTTGTTCTGGCTGTCGAGGCAGAGGCCTACATCTTGGTGTCTTCCATGACTGTCTGGAAATAGTCAAGTAAAATGTTAGTTTGAACTTCAAGAGCAAAGATTCTTTCCGAGGCTTTTGGTTGGCCTCTCAGCACAAACAGAACAAATTTAGCAGCCAAAGCATGTTTTGGACAATGTGGACATGCTGTACTACAGGATTGGGTTGTCTGTTTAAAAAAAATTGGGAATAATTAACATAATCGCTTACAAATGCTTAAGGCAAGACTTTATCACTATTGAAAGTAATAATTATAGATTCTTCCTCTTACAGATTGAAACTTGAATTCATAAGAAATAAAACAACACTCTTTTTTTAATTCAATACACTCTGGGTTTTAGCCACTCCAGCCCTACTTGGTCTGGTATGACCAGTACATACTAGTGGCTAATACTAGCAAGCTTCCACTAATTATTACTGTATAACAGATACTGATTCAGTTCAATGACTGTATGACTCTCCTCTACTTGTGCTACTGTTAAAGGTTTTAGCACTTGGCATTATTGTCAGTTGTAGCCACAGTGGTTGTGGTTCAGCAAAAGTTATGAAGCGCTTTTTTTGTTACATGCCATTTTCAGTGGCATGTAACAAAGTTACCAAGTTTATTATTGATATTCCAATAGCCTTATACCTTAGCTAAAAAAAACAAGTCAACAGTAACTGTACAAGTACATTTCTAAACACAGCTGACAAGGTGTGCGTCACTTTGACTCAAATAAGGTAAGTTCCTGCTGCCTCTATTTTAGGGAGCGACAATGATTGTGTAGATGTGTGGCAACTATATGGCATGCCATTTAGGAAATTATTATATATATATTTGAAGTTTGAATATATGGAATGAAAGTCTGAATATATTGAATGAAAGTCTGAATATATGGAATGAAAGTCTAAAAATATGGAATACAAGTCTAATTATATGGAATGAAAGTCTGAATATATTAAATACAAGTCTGACGTCACTGAGGTTATGATTAATCTGTGCGGATGTTGCTGCAACAAGTGTGACACTATGAGCATGTCAGCACGAAATCTAGTATTAGCAATTCTAAGTAATGAAGATATCATTAGCACCCTGCCAAATGCATGTGCAGGCCAAAAATAGTACTGATAACCATGTTCAAAACCGTTTTACCAATGAAGAAATGTGTTCACTGTTTCATCATGGACCGAATGTAGTAAATCTTTTCTACAGATTTCTTACAGGTTGAGTTGTTGTTGCCCATAACACACTAGCATTCTGCTAATGAATGCTGACTGGTCAGTGAAGGACTGATTACGATCGGAGATCCAGCTTGACGGCATCCGAAGCAGAGCCAGAATGTCAGAGTGAATATTTCGGCGTAGTCTTTAAAACGTTAGCAAACCTCTTTCTAGCACGTGTAAAAAAGGAAGCGACTCAGAGCTTGCCGTAAAGCAGTATCTCCGGCCGTATATGTATATGAGGTCATTGACATTTTAAAGGCTTTTTAGAACAAAAAAGCGACTTTAAAAAAATCTAACACCCAGCAGTGTGTATTGTCTTTGCCTCCCCTTTCAAATGCAACATTCAAATTACTAGACAAAAAATGATATCCTGAGAAAAGTGGATTTTGAGGGGTATAGCTCCATAGAGTCCCATTCATTCTGCACTGGCCTGTGAGCGCCCCCTATGTGGAACTCTGGTGGAACTGCAACCAGTTCAGAACGAGGGAGTGGAACTTCTTCCTATATTAGAAATTCTTTGGTGACAGTTAGTCAGTTAGTCATGACAGTTACGGAAACATGGGGGAGGGGCGAGCTTGCTCTGTTTTGTTTTGAATTTACTTGCAACATCAACAGGAAAGTAATGTAAATAATATGCAGGAACGCATAGTGCACCTTTAATATAATAACTTTTTAATTAAAAAGCCCCATTATTTTATTTTCAAACATTAACCTTTTACCACCCACTTCTCTGTTTGCAGGAGGCTAGCACAACTTTCATACAGGAATTCTTTTATGGAATAGTCTTCCACTTCATATTAAAATGGCAGTAACGAAAAGGGATTTTAGACATAAAGTTAGGGCCTACTTATGGAATAAAATAGATAATTAGGGGAAATATAATCTAGATTGGGGACAGAGAAATTTATTGTTTGGTAGGTCATGGTGATTTAGCTGGTTTTTGATGTGTAGTTTTATTTTTTATTGTTTTAATCTTAGGACTGTATGTGTTTGCATGTGTTGTATGTCCTGTTCTCTTACATCAGGGACCATGTTGGAAAAAAGTGTTTTTCACTTTTACATGTTATCCCTTGGATCCCCCTTTGTTGTCTTTCTATATCCATAAATAAACCAAACCAAACCAAAAACCATGTACTGTCATGTTTTTAATCATTGTGGTAATTTTCGAAAATAATTCCCCATAATAAAAATATTAAATCTAGGTACATTTAATGGCCATGTGAGGCTATAAATACACATTACGGTGCTCTAAACACATGAACATCAGCATGCTAATAATGTTTATCATGTTCACCATCTTAGTTTAGCATGTTAGCATGCATTTGGTAATTAGCACTACAACAATGTAGTTTTGCAGGTATTTGGGGATAAACTTAAGTATTGGACAAAGTCAAATTTAGACCAGTATTGAGAGGTCATATGGTACAAGATGCTCTGTATAACGCTGTGTTACCTTTCTTACTAAAATGGAAGGAGTCTCTGTCTGTCTGTTTGTCTGTCTGTCCTTAGGTTTTCTAGACAGCCGTTCATCCAATGGACTTCACGCTTGGTGTGTGTATTGGAGTGTAGTGGATGCAACCATGCGTAGTGTCGAGTGGGAAGATGTTTGGATGATTGGTTCTCGATAAGCAGCAATACCGGAGTCCAAGCACTCGGCCCGTTCCGAACGGACGCTTTGACCGATCACTGCACTCGTCAATTTCGTGTTGTGGTAATGACATAAGTTGACTTTGTGGCAGTGAAAATAAACACCTAAGGACATTTTCTGTTGCAGTTGCAAAAAAGATAGTGAACGATAGTAGGATAACAACAAATATTTGTTATTTTGTTTTTTTGCCACCTCCATTCATATACTATAAGATGAAACTTGTAATTATTTGAAAAAGAATCAAGGCAGCTAATACCAGGCATGCACTCACTGCAGGCTGTTAAAATTGATGCAAATCTCATGATCACACACACACACACACACACACACACACACACACACACACACACACACACACACACACACACACACACACACACACACACACCAAGCATGATTTGGATTCTCTCAAAATTAATAACACAGCATTAGCATTGGATTGAATTTACAATTGAATATATAAAGGCCACACGTTAGTATATAATGCAAAGATATTACACACTCTTACACTTCTTAAAGTTATCAGTTGAAGTTTTCCACATGGCAACAAAAATACATACACACGCACATGCACAGACATGCCATTCCCAATCACCCACACCATCCTTGTCATCCCTGTCCCATGACTTCTATTGGTGCAGAGTAGAGTTGAAGGAAAACGGTCAAGTTAAGTGGTTGCACGTTTAGCAGCTCGGCTCATATGACTGCCGTACCTTCAGATATTACTGCAGCAGAGGAGGGAGGAGGCTATAGACAATGATCCACTGAAGGCCTGAGAGCTTCCTCTGGGGTGCCTTATCTAATCATCAAAAACCACAGTCTTAGCCAAGTTTGTTCCAGGACCCAAATTCAGATGCAAGAGCCACAGCAAATGCCACATTAGGGCCAATCAGGGGCAATGTAATTTCTTATATGGCTTGTCGCCATTTCCAAACATTTAGCTCTCATTGCTGTTAGTTGTTTGAGCACCTCTAAAGCTTTCTTATATCAAGATATTAGTTGAAGTCAAATCAATTCATCCATAGAGCACATTTAAAAATAATTGTTGTAGGAGACAAAGTTGCAAGCTCATTTGTTTAGCTGTCTGGCACAACTCTTTACAACTTTACTGCTTTGGTTCACTCGTACTGCTCTTGCGTCATTTTTGGCTACAGCAGCTGTTCTAAAAACACATTGTACACTTCCTGCTCAGCACCAAACAGCAGACAGTTAGTGTGCAGCGGGCAGCTGTTCAACGCAGCTCGTTCTTCGGAGGTAGGACCATTAAATTAGCAAAATAAAACAACCAAAACTTCTGATGTACTCAGCCAATTGCTAATGTATCCATCCAATTGCCCAACCCTAGCGTAGCATTAGAATGTTAATTTAGAATTTGGATGTCAACGTTATGAATGAAGGTTCGAACTATTCGGTACAGCCCTATCGTGGTACATTTAGCATGCCATATTTCCTTTAGGAGTTGGTAAAGACCAAAAACAGAGCTTAAAGAGATTGAATATTTGACATTTATCAGGTGGACAGAAACACAACTTCGAATGAATGATAATGTTGCTTTGGAACTGCTGGATGTGTAAATAAGCAACTATTTGCTAACAAGTTCAGCATCTTAAAAGGTGATGATGTCAATTTTGTGTTCACAACTTGTTTCTGCCCCAGAGTAGCTAAAAAGGCTACCCCCATGACACAAAAAAAATGTGATTTACTTTTCTTCCATTTTATCACTGTCAAAATACATGTAAAACTCATACCTACATACATACATACATGTTTCTTGCTAGTGATGTCAGAAATAATTTAAAAAATATATAAATCATTGTTGTAAACTGAATACAAGTAATGAATTGACGGATGTGTACATATAGCAGACAATGGGCGAAAAAAGTTGAAATTAAGAATGGGCTTTGGCATCCTTTCACCATTCAACCATGTGAGCTGACTAAGAATGCATCGACACACTGCGTTGTTCTGTTGGTGACCGAGCACCCTTATAAGCTTGTTTTTATCTCTGTCTTTAAGTCATGTCTCATTGTCTTGCTCTGACTGAGGCTGAATGGGAGTAAACTTGGTGCCTCTTTGCTAACCACATGAGCAGACAGCAGGATGACACTGATTAGTAGCAGCCAGACGGCATCGCTACAGGACTGTCAGCAGTAGTCTGGAAAAGATCAGGCTGTTAACTTACTTTATATTTTCAGAATCATAAATTTAAAGCTGCACTTTTGCAAATCCAAAAGACTGCAAAAGGTATTTCTAAACAAACTAAACTTCCATAAAATCATCAACATGTCTATTTGTTGAATGTATAGAGTTGTATTTGTTGAATGTATAGAGAGTTAACACCTACCAAAGTCAAATTCCTTGTGTATGTAAGTATACTTGGCCAATAAAACTGATTCTGATTCTGAACATCAGCAAAATGGGATGAGCTGTATTCTTTTCTAGCTCATAATGCCATGACAACTCCAAGAGAAATTCTGCTCCCTCAGGCGTTTACTGACATGAAAGATTCTAAGATCTATTTGGCAGCAGAGTGCAGATCTAATACCTTTCCAAACTTGCAATAAAGTCAGTGGTTGAACTGTTTATGTAAATGTATTTCCCTCCCAACCTCTATAAGACCATGTCAGTGATGTACGGATAGCATCAGAGCAACAACAGTAAAGGTTCAGGCCAGGGTTCCGATTGCTGAGTGCATTTTGCGTGATGCTAGAAGGATGTAATTTTGCGCCCTCTGTGTTCAGACTGTAACATAGCAATTGTGATGTGTTCTCTAACATTACAGCTAATACTGTACACCAGATGTTGTTATAAATTAATGGACAGGTGCTTGATTTTGAAGTAACCAGTGTTTGACTGCAGTCTCAGTAATGCCCACGTTGGTAGTACTGTATGTTGTTTACAGATGGGATGAAAAATACTTGCTACTGACAGCTATGGTAAAAACAATTGCAAGCATGGTTATTAGCAACATGTACATGAAAAGGACTAGGGTGGTCCTCGGCTATAGAAATTCTTAGTCGACTAATACTCATATAATTTTGTTAACTAATAGATTAGTTGATTTAATCGGCAGATCTAACTGAGTCTCGCCACAAAGAATCATGCAAAAGCACCACTTTAAATCTTGTGTTTACCAGAATTTTGCTCATATATTTTTTGGGAATATGTCATTCAGCATGAAAAGGCATAAAAAATGATTAATCGCGTAAAGAAATCTTATCTAGTCGACTAAGACTACAATGTGAGACTAGAAAGCATAAAGAAACATGGGCACTAGGATAGAATTGTGTTTTGATTTGACATCCCCTCCATAATTAAAGCCTTGTGGTTTCTACTAGCCTATCGTTTTATTTTTCAAATGAAACCACATATGCAAAAAAGTATTCTGTTGCAGAGTCTATTTTCTTCTCATTTACAATCAAAAGTATTTGAATACTGATAGTTCATGAGAGGAGGTCCTAAAGGCAACATGTGCATTGCTGTCACTCGTCCAGCAGATGGGGCAGTGAGTTGGGATTTTGGCTGGGCTGGCTGTCCACGAACCAGCCCCCCAGACCGGCTTTTTTCCACAAATGTCAAGTTAAAAAGAGAAAGCTAAAGTTATACCGGAAAACAACACATGTGGCTTTCAAAATAAAAGCACATTAATTTAACATCTAATATTTTATGTCCGTCAGTGAGTGAAAGCAGATCTACACCTAAAAGACTCAACTTCAATTGGCTCAGTGCTGTGTTAAGCTTGATCAATATGGTTGCCACCTATTTTCTAATTATTTGTTTTATAACATTACTCTCAGACATGTTATCAGGTTTAATTCGTGAATTAGTAGGTTACACTGGTTGCTTTGGGCCCAGCAGACATCGGAAAGGGTCAATATGGAAAAAAGATAAGCAAATACCTATAACAAAGATTGTTTTCCTTTTTGTTGTAATGTCTGAAGGGCACAAAAAGCTATAGATATTTAATTTTGATGGTCAACGATGCAGTGGATGGGATTTATCCTTTATCATATCTAGAGTAGTTGCTTTACTTTTATGCCATCTCTGAAAATATTATGTAATATGCAAAACGTGGCAGCATAATGATATTGCAGGCAGCTATATATTTTTTAAAGTTGTCACAGGAAGTAGTGCTGCGTGTTGTGGGTGACTTGACACCGGTCTTCGCGCTCCTCTGTCTGCAGTCGCTCGTACCGGAGACAACGAAGCGCTGGATTCAAGTGTTTAATCCGGTTGTCTGATTTAAGACACTCGGTTCCTGCAGGTAGGATTACATGTAAGAAATGCTATTTTGTGGATCAATTTGGGCGTTCAGGCATATGCATTTAGTGTTTGTTTGTTTGGTCGTCTTCAGTAGTGAGTACGACTGTTGGAAGTGGCATTTTAATTTCTTGACTCATCGGTTGCTCGCTCGGTGGAGAGCAACACAAAGCTATCGTTCCACATCAGCACTGTAACATGTCTCGAGTCCCGCAAATGGAAGCAACAAGTAGAGAAAACTAAAGTTAGGACAAGTCCAAAATAACACACATGACACTAGCAATAGCTCCATGTGCAGTGTTTTCCATAAGCCAGTCAGTGGCATTGTTTAGCTAACTTAACGTTAACGTTACACGATTAATGAACGTAAGTAGCTAGCTAACTGTTAGCCAACTAGTTATCAGAGTCATAACCTTATACTTTTCTCCAGTAACGTTATGCTACGCGCAGTTCTCAGTTCAAGAAATTGTAAACATTTTGACATTCAGTTTTTCTTTTCTTATTGACAAACGCGTGGCGTCGGTCTAGAGTGAGAATTGTTAGAATCCACTCTTGGTGTCGGCATTCAAACAATATGGAAAGTAGCACGTCATTAAATAATAATACGAATTCGACGTATGGCGATAGCAAACAGTGTGACAGATGTGGATTTAAGTTGATATTTCATTTCAATAAGTAGCCTATCTTTTGTTCGGTTGCATGACAAACCACCCACTATCTCCCTTATTCGCTGAAGGTATGTGATATTTGACTGGCTTATATACTTTTACTGATAAGTAACACAGCATTATATGCCAGCATTTTGACAGTGTTTGTTTTGGCGCGTCCTGTAAGGTTTATATGCGCAGCCAGTCAAACTGATCAGGAAGGGCATATTTGTTGGTCCAGTTCTGCCTAAAGCATCGTTTTACTGTCCCTTGGTTAGACGTAGGCTTCGAAAGTGGGAAGCTGGGAGTATTTTTAGACCGCCTAATGGTAGGTTATTGTGTAGGGCTTCATTTACTGCAGTTTTAGGTTGTTCCTCCCCAATGTTTCCGCTTAGTTTCTAGCCCTTGCACGGACTATTCATGGACATATATGTATGTATGACTGCTGGGTTTGTGGTGGAAATTATACAGGCCGTCACAGTGCTGTACATGTGTGTGTGACACTGGAGAAAATCAAATATCCCGATATTTTTGTATCTATTGTAGGGTTAACAATTGGTGCTTTCACATAAAAATTCACACATTGAGATTTTTGATAAATAATCATCAGTTATGTTGATATAATGACTAAGTGGGTGAAGGCAAATAATAGAACAGCTAGAACAGTCTGGTGTGTTCGGGAAAATTACATCACTCTACTGTAACGCAGCCTTTAAAACCATGAAAAGACAACACTTGTGTCATATCAGGATATTACGATATCCAAAATGTAAGACAATATCTAGCCTCATATATCGATATGGATATACTTCCCAGCCCTAGTGACACTGGAAACCTGAGACATTTTATAGTCATTATGATAATCATTTTGGGTATAATATATTAACTGGATTTAGCTTCTAACCAGTTGTCCGAAGATAATAGATTTCTAATGGCATTAAATTGAGAAAAAGAAAAAGATTCTAAAATTGTTACCACACTGTTCTATACATTTTCCCCAATTGCCCCTTGTATGTAAATGTATTTTTCTTCTTCTTGTCCAGGCTGCAGGGATGGGCCGTGATCTGGATGGCTGAAGGACCGCGACCAGGACCAATCACATAATAAGATGCTGGCTCGTAACCGCTTCCTCCTCCTGGTAGTGGTGGGCGGGGCTGCGCTGGCCATCATCAGCCTGAGCCTCCAGTTCTGTAAGTGCACTTTTTAATGTTTGTGCTCACTTTGACTGCTTTACATATTCATTTTTGCTCTAAAGCCGAGGCCCAGCGTGCTGATTTTAATGTGAAAAAAAACAAACTATTCTGTGTAGTAGAAAAGTTGCTCATTCATTCTGTTTGAATGTGTGTTTGTGTTCATGTATGCATATCCTTTCATTGCCTTTCCATTCAAGAGACCCCATTCATACCAAAACAAAGCACAATCCTCTGTAGGCTTCCTATAAATATCCAGCACCAGCAAGTGGGGCTCTGGATGCTCTGAAACCCTCGGGGAGACTGTGAAATGCCTAGGTGTACGCGATTGTGTCTGTCCACCCATCAAGTCATTGTTCAGCTTCCCCTGTAAGTATTGTCTGGACAGTGTATCCCTGCCAGCCACAGTGAATGCAAGGAAACCACCGCTCAGTAAATGGAGACGGTCTCTCTTGCACTGCAAGCCTCACGGGCGTGATTGGAAAAACAGTGGGTGATGAAGCAGGCGGGGCGTGCAGTACAAATGGAAATTTGTATTCTGATGTAAAATGTGCAAGATCAAGCTACTTTGTACTGGATTCCTCAAAATAAAAACCAATGCAGTGAAAGTGTTTGTAGTGATTGTAAGCTTGTGTCCGGAAAAACATATAGGATTAGACTCGTATATATCACGCTCTGTCAAACACATAGAATTACAGTGAAAGTCCAGTTTTATGTAAAGCACTTTGAATTGCCCTGTTGCTGAAATGTCCTATACAAATAAAGCTGCCTTGCCTTGCCTGTGACATAGCTGGTATTTTGGACCGCATGTTTTCCAAAATGTTGTGTCCTTCATCAGCTGTGTAATGTGTAAGCTTGGCACACTGAAAAATGTCACTTCTTCATTATCTCTCTGTTGCTTTTAAATGTCATGCAAAATCAGAGGTGTAAAAAAATAAATAGCAAGAGCAAGTAGGGTCTTACTCATCATACTTGTCTAGTGTGTGCACTTTGCGACCCCCAAATACACACTTGCTTTCCCAGCCATCGCTCTCTCCCTCCTCCTCCACTACATAATAACGTGTGCTTGCCCGCCCAAGAGGAGGTTGCTGTGTAATTTATGATGAATTCCTCCCTATCAAACCTAATCTCCTGCCCTGTAATCTTCTCCTTTTGTAAAACTCTCAGAGGCAGCAAAAGACGCTACGATGAGATAACTGGAAGTGTGTAGGTATTTGCATACATGCCCGTCTTTCAGAGTTGATGCTGTTTCCTGTTCCCCCCTAACATTAGTGTAACTGATAAGGTGTTTTAAATAAAAAAAAGTAAGTTTACTTTTTGATCAGTGGTACTGCTGGAGAAAAGCCGCTGTTATCATTTATTCATCACACATACTGTTGAGAAGGATTCGAGCATGGGATGAAAGCGTATGGGATTTCTCGTTATGTTTAATAGATGATCAGCTTCTATGTTTTTGCTCCACGTTTCTGTTGCTTTAAAAAAAAAATCCTCTTCTTCACAGTCTGCATTTCAGTCTGTAGTCTGTGTCTCTGCAATATCTTCTGTCCCCCCCCCTCCTTGCTCTTAGGAAAAACCCATTCATGTATTATTATTATTGTTTGTGGACCATTATCATGAGAGACTGAGTGACGGATGATGATGGATGGTGGAGTAAATGCCTCTCTCTGGCTCCAGGCTACCTCAAATTAAAACCGGGACGGCTGCGAACATGGCAGCAAAGGGCACAGTCGCCACGCTGATTGAGGCATGGGGGACTCCCAGAGGAAAGTGATGACTGAGCTCAGAGACATTCCCGAGAGGACAACTGCATGAGAAAGAATCGAGGTGGCTGAAGCACAGAGAAGGCAAACTATTTTGAGATGTTAGCAGTAGTGAGGGTACAGGTGACGCAGAGCTTGATGGGAGTTAAGTGCTCCGTGAGTGCTGGTAGATTCACAGTGAGAGGGAAATGTCACGGGAGGATATAAAAGGAGAAATAGAAAGGTAGGTTGCATTTTAGCATAGAGAGAGGTTTAACCACTGTATTAAAAAGAGCTGGATTAAAATAAATTCACGTTTGAGGGAGAAGAGAGACAAAAGTCTACACTTCAAACCCATAAAGTATGTACCTCAAACAAAATGCTGTCCAGACAGTTTGATAGCAGTGTGACTTTTCCAAAACCATACCACCAGCAAGCGTTGTTAAGTGTTAAATAGGCAGAGCTCCAAGCACTTTGCAAATTCTTTCCTCCGCATTCCTCCCATTCTTACTTTCTACAGTGTCAGCACCCAGTGTTAAATCAGACCAAATGCCCCCTGTGCTGTCTGAGACAGAGACTGTGCTGTCAGAGATGAGATGGGAGCGTGACTGAAATGTGACAGTTATATCTTGACAACTACAACACATTTTAGGTACACACATTCATGGTCTCCAGATGATGATTATCTAGTGCCATCAGGTTCAACATTTTCATGTCCAATACTTTTGTTTATGATCAAATACCTGCAAAACTATTTACTACTACTTCTACTACTACTACTATCATTCCCATCACCCACAACTGTACTTTGTAATGATGATCATGGTAAACAAACTAAACATCAGCATACAAGCTTTATTAATTTATGCATTTTGGTATGCGCATTTAGTTCACATGTAGCTTTACACACACTAGCATGGCTGTACATGTCTTGTTTCTCTGTATCTGGGAAAACTAAACTACAGGTGTGAAAGGGAAGTAACACTCACATTTACGTATACTAGTAATTTAGAGTCTCTAGATCACCTAATAAGCATTTTCTGCACTGTTGGAGTTAACTGAACCATATAGAGGAAATCCACACATAAGGTGAGAACCATAGACTGTATACCAGTATGGTGGGAACACACAGGAAGAACCTCCACACAGGAGTGATGGGGCCTGCTATGAGGTGATGATGCTTATTGCTGTGACACTTTACATAAATGTAGACAAAAATATATATCCGATCATGCTCCCTATGAGAAGATACTCCATATGAGAGGATTCAGATCAGCAAGGTGTCATCAGTACATCCCTAGCTTTTCCACTAAGCATTAGTGCTTAATTAAATGCCAGAGAATGTTAAACTGTGCTCACATACGGTTTGCACCCCTGCGGATTATTTATAAAGCTGCATAGCTCTGCCTCCTCCAGTTGTAAATAGTTTTTGATTAGTTTCCTGTGATCAAGAGATAACAAGGGATTCTGTTCATGGGCATGTGACTGAGTGATGTGTAAAATTGTTCATTTGAGAACTAGAAGGTCTATAATGATGGACAGCTGCAGGTTACCATCCACACACAGTACTTAGTCGTGTCAATATTTGTTAGTTTCTCCACTGGGTTTTGGTTACCACAGTGCTACCACCTCTTATCACTGTGGTGAGATAGCTGACACATATTTGTTTGTTTGAGAGAGAGAGAGAGAGAGAGATATATCACCCCCTAAAAGTCTAGCTGTGTGTATGTGCATAATGACAGAAGATTTAAGGGTGATGTGATGTACTATGCTTAGCTCTGAAATGGGAGTGAGATTCATGTTTGTGTGTGTGTTTGTAGAAGTGGAGCGTTCAATTCAAGAAAAATGTGAAAACTTTCGTAATTGTCAAACTGAGTTGTCAGCTTTGTTTAAAAGCCCTCTCAGGCAGCCTCCTTTTGTGTTTGTAAGATTTAATGTTGGTGGACAGAAATTTGGAAACACATTTAATGTCCTAATTGCTTATTAACTCCACCCACTGTGTGTGTGTGTGTGTGTGTGTGTGTGTGTGTGTGTGTGTGTGTGTGTGTGTGTGTGTGTGTGTGTGTGTCTCATTGCTGCTGTGTATGCACTTGGTAGTCTTGGGCAGTGAGTTACAAAAGCCCCATTGTGTAGGTGACTGTGGCTGAGTTGGCCTCCAAAAGTTTGGTTAGTTCAGGCGCGTGTGTGTGGCTGGGGGTGGGAGGTGGCAGTGTATGGGGCACAGAGCGTAGAGGGGGGCAGGTTGTGGTAATGAATGAGCTGCACTGTGCGTGGCTGAACTTCAAGCTACCAAGCAGTCGTCAAAATGGTCTCTGCTGTCACCGCGCACCTTCTCCTCTTCCTCGTGAGTGGTGAGTTTATGAAGAAATCTTATAGAAAAACAAAACACTTTTTTTTTTATTGAAGACCTCACTACTTACGATTTAGAAATAGGGAAGATCTTCACATGGATTTTACCACTTCTTTAAGTTAAAGATACCTTGCTGGGCTGTTCTAGATGTAGCTCCCAGTGCCAAACTGTTAGTAAACCTCAACAGAATTTGAGTGGACCTTGGCTTTGTCGAGCATTCATCATGTCTTTGTTCTGACTTGAGACTTCGCTTTTGTGCCCAGTTGATAAAGTTTGCCAGTGTTGATTATGAAGTTTACTCCCCTTAAGCACTTTAACTATTAGATGTTTTATGAATAGCCATGATTCAGATCCCGTATTTATCCGCTCTACTCTTACAAGATAATTCAAATTAAAGGCCTGTTTAGTACCTTTGTGTAGCTTTTTCAACAGCTTGTGCTTCAAGTGTGTTGGCTATTTAGATGAAGTGCTACAATAATGTTCCGCTGTTGAAGAGAGAGAGGTGAGATATGGCTGTAGAAGTGAAAGTCTGCATCCTGTAGATGGAGGGTGCCTCGCTCAGTCAGACAGCTGCTTTACAGTTCATCTCATTTAGTGCTTTTAATGTTTACGAATCTCAAACATTTCCTTCGCCTTTGCATTTTGTTGACTTGTTGTATAACAATTTGTGGTGCTCCATGTGGGTTGATTAACTGATGCAATCACAGTTTCAGGGCTGCAACAAAACATTATTTTCAGCATTGATTAATCTGTTGATCTTTTCTTCCTGATTATTTTGTCAATCATTTTGTCTATGAAATTTCAGAAAATGGAGGAAAATGGCCAAATTGTTTTGTCCAATGCTCCAAAACACAGAGATATTAAATAAGCTAAAATGGAAGACAAAGAAGAGCAGCACATCAGCACACTGGAAAAGCTTGTTTTTTTCAGACTAAAGGTCCAAAGCCCAGCAATATTTCATTTACAATTATATAAAACAGAGCAGCAAAAAGGGTTACTGTTGAGTCGGCATCGTACCCACAGGGTTTCAACATTGAGTGCTATCTCAAAAACATCCTGGCAGCTTATTTATAGAGCAAACATATGTGGATATTTGCACAAAATGTCTTGTCTGCAACTCTTTAAACTTTATGAGCTCATCTGGAGAGAAGAGGAAATGGAAAACTGTGTATGCCTGTGTGAATGCAAGAGGGAGCGACAGTGTAACCCTTACACACTACACACAACTGGGTATACACCTACACTTGTGTAGATAATTTAAGTCTGAGGGTTGTTATAGCAACAAGAAACCATTAGCTCTTTGTGCTTTATGGGGGGGCAGGCAGGGCCTCTCTTCTTTCTCTGCAGCAGGATGGAATATTTGCAAAGTTGACTTGCCATCGTGTGTGTGTGTGTGTGTGTGTGTGTGTGTGTGTGTGTGTGTGTGTGTGTGTGTGTGTGTGTGTGTGTGTGTGTGTGTGTGTGTGTGTGTGTGTGTGTGTGTGTGTGTGTGTGTGTGTGTGTGTGTGTGTGTGTGATTTGGATTTCCCTCTTGCCAAATGGCCATATGGGTTCAACTTCTTTTTCTTGAGAGAGTTGGATCTTTGTGAATGGGCCTTCCAGTTCCCACAACATCTCTGCTCTTATTGGGCAATTTCTGCCAGTGGTCACAGGTCATTGGTGTCCAGGCAACGTACTGGTAGCAGTGAGGGGTTTTGGGCTATACAGAGATGTTGACATGGACACTTTCTCACCGCTCTGTCAGTTGGCTTTTTGTCCCATTTAGGAATTATTGCCTATAAATCTTTATTAAATCTGTGCATTTAGCAGGTTTTAGATCCTTATATTATCAGTTGCCAAAATTACTCTGCCATCTTTTTAGCCATTCTAGCGGTATGGCTCTAGGGATGGCAATGTTGGTCTGTTAGTCGGTTCCCCACTTCGGCCTAAACTGGAATATCTCAACAAATATGGAATGAATTGCCATTCAATTTCATACAGACACTCATGGCCCCAAGATGATGAATGCTTTGACTTTTTTTCTTTAGCACTATTTTAAAGTTGACAATTTTGTCTTTTAGTGATATATCTTAACAACTATTGTATGGATTGCCATGAAATTGTCCCCAGAGGATGAATCCAAATGACTTGCCTGACATTTCATCTAACGGCATCATCAGGTCAAGGTTTTCACTTATTCAGTGAACTATCTCCTGAAGAGATTGACATAGATTTTGTTCAGGCATTCATGGTTCCCAGATGTGTCTTAATGACTTACGTGATCCCCTGAAATATTCATTTAGCCTCACAATGACGTTGACATTTGTGGTTTTAAGTGAAATCTCTTCACAATTGTAGGTTGGATTGCCATAAAATACATTATTGTTTATGACCAAATACCTGCAAAAACTAAACAACTCTCCCATCAGCCCCAGCTGTGCTTTGTGTTTAGTGCTTATTAGCAAATGTTTGCGTGCTGAATCACTATACTAAGATGGCGAACATTGTAGACATCACCTGCTTAACATCAACATGTTGGCATGCACATGGAGAGACTGTTGAAGAAGAAAGCCAAGTTTCTTTGTTAAAACGTTTGCAGTGGCTGGATCGCTGTTGTCCAGAATGTGTGTTGTGTTCTACTTGCCTCTTCATTATTCTCATTATAATACTTAGAAGAGGAATTGATTGGGTGCGGGGTACCACAAACCAACATGCCAATGATCAACTAATAGCCTTGATTTTTTTGCATAAGGCCAGATCCAATGGGCCTTGTTTTTTTCTGTCCTTTTTTATTTGGCCTCCACTCTTCTTTCTCTATCCCTTTTTTTTTTTTTTTTTTTTTTTTTTTTACTTTCTTAATATTCTCAACCCTAACTTTCATTCTCATTTTCTACAGGGAACCTGATCCCCACCACTCCCATACTGGAGGAGCGACCCTTCCAGGCTGCAGATGGAGGTGTTGGGGTGGCGCTGGGGAAGAGCAGAAAGAGAGTGTTCCCGATGCCTCACACCCAGGAGCCCAACCCCATATCTGAGGCTTACAGCTATTGCAACACTCCCAACCGCACTGAACAAGCCTGGGAGGGTGAGGCCTGCACACTGACAAATACAATCTAATCCATGTAAAGACTGCAAACTTGTGGATGTAATACATGATTTCAAGCTGAACGACTTAAATATGAACTAATCTAAGAATTTGCGAATTTGTCAGCAGAAAGTGTCACAGCGTCACTGTTTCAGAGCATAAAAAAACAAATTTAGACCAGTTCTCCCACGGCTGGAATCACCCAATTTGATGGACAGCGTATAAATACTTAATATAGGAAT
This sequence comes from Perca flavescens, assembly GCF_004354835.1. Lineage (NCBI taxonomy): Eukaryota > Metazoa > Chordata > Actinopteri > Perciformes > Percidae > Perca > Perca flavescens. The sequence goes on from NC_041333.1 coordinate 28,897,615, forward strand.
AATGTCAGATTTAGTATGTCAGGACTCGGGGGATGTGTTAATTGTGCCAAAGTCATTTCTACTAGACTGCATCATCCATAATGCTGCTCTACAGCACCGCAGCATGGAATGTTTTTTGTTTTTTTTGTTTTCCCCCCTCCTCTGTTGAAGTCAGTACACCCTGAGGCAATCATACACATATATCTTTCACCGCCTAAGACAAGTTGTACCAGCCTCCGCTATTTGAATTTTACTCTGTTTATCTCTGGATGGCAGTTTTCTCCCCAAAGAAGAAAAAAAATCCATTCCGTCTTTTAGATTTAGATTAGAAGTTATTGAAAATCAATTACAACCAAGTTTTTTTTCTTCAGGTGGTGTTATTCCCCATGTGACATGATCATTTTCAATGGTTCTTACTTTCTCCTATCTTCTTAATTTACTGTTAAACACACACACATCCACAGCCCACAGTCCATTCTTTGCACTCACACGCAATGAACAAATTTGTTTGTCTCTCGTGCTGCTGCTGTGGCATGGCTGTGGGATTTGCTTTTGTAAAACGTGAAGAAAGATACTACCCTTGGTCAATCTCCTGAGTTGAGCACTTTTCCTTTTTAATTTGAATGATTTTGTTTTTATAGAATTAGTTCCTTTGCTACATTTTAAAACTTGCAGGTGGTTTTTATGGCCACTTGGTGATAGCAGAAACATCCAACCACCAAGTGTGTATACTGTATAGCTAACTAGTTAGCAATCATTTACCTATTAGCACATTTAGCAGATACAGACAAACAATAGCAGTTGTGTTTCTGTCCACCTGATTCACTCACTTTTTAGCTGTTTTTTTCTTCATCAACTCCTGAGAAAACGATTTGGCTTTTAGCTACTCGCTAACTTTGTCTGTGTAGCGTTTGGTGCTGGGCAGGTAGTGTACAGTGGGTTTGTCAGAGCTTTAAAATGGAAAAATGCATGCCTGCTGTGTATCAAAATCACACTGAAGAGAGTGATAAGAACCAAACCAGTAAAGTTGTGGGTCATTAAATCAAAACAACGAGCTGAAAGACATTAAAAAGCTCTGTCGAACTAAGGGAAACTGCAGAGTCTCTGTAGGTTTATCACTATTAGTAACAACTTTCACAGTACACACAATCATTTGATACATTGGTGATATAAACATATTGAATATAGCAGCTTTAATTTCCCACTTTTATATTCATGGAACAGTGATTTATACCTTTCTTTTAAGGTATTTATCCATTACATTTCCAGGGGTTGTACTGTGGTTGTATCCTTTCTTGTCTTTCTCACACAAGTCTACATTTGTTAAAATTTACAGTGGTTAAATTGGGCCGGGGCTCTCCGGGGCTCAGCCCCGGCACATAAGCCTGATCGTTTAGGTCCGGATGTGCCTGCTTGCAGTCAGTTGGCTACTGGAAATATGTCACATAACATTTTTTGAAAGTGATGCTTTTGAAAACATGATATTTCTGACAATAAATGAAAATTTTTGGAAATGGCGTGTCTATTTTGTCTCGGCGGACAAAAGCCTGTCGGGACGCTAAAATGTCCTGGTTTACACCAGGAGCGGCGTCAGCCGATTTTGCCTGGCGTCAGGCCCGAATATTTTGAGTGCAGCCCCGAATGTCACTTTGTCCAGTTTATTTTTCTGAGGCGAATAGAACGGGCAGCTACGTGTGGGATCTAACCATGCTGTATTTGTTGCTATCACCTAGCAACCGTCTCTACGTGAGGAAAGCTGTGAAAGGCGGGTGAAGTTTTCGGAGGAATCATAGCCAAATCAGTCTAATCCATTGATGCCATCAACACAAAGTTTAGGAGGGCAATATTAATGATTTAGTTTGAAGTTCCTGTGACGTGACGTTTCCAGTCTACGGTTCAGACTCAAACACACGGAGCCCTGAAGCAGACCTCATTAATGTCCACTCTCGCTGTAAAATGCTGGGCAGCTTCAGGTTTATGGATGCGCTCAGCTGTGGCCATGCTGCGGCAGATGTGTTGCAGATGTAGAGCAGCGTAAAGCCACTTCTCTAGCTAAACTATATGTCTCATTCAGAGACCAGAGACCCAAGCGGGGCTCTGTGTCTGTCAGAAGGTCTGAGATCTACCGTATCAGCAGAGCAATCACGTAATGCACAGCAGACTATGATGCAGGTAGTCTATAGATTATTTTCTGAAATCCAGTGACTTTATTCTTGTAATAGCCTATTATAACTTTTCTCAAAATATCACGACTCCTCCAAATCACAGAGAACATAGATAAACTGTATTTTGAATGTGCACAAAGTTTTGGAAATAGCTCAAACACATCTGAAATATTATAGTCCAGGGGTTTATTAATACATTAACAACAAAAGACGCAAAACAGGAGGGAGGAGTAAATGATGCATATAGGCTACATGTGTGCTGACTCAGATATAATTAGAAAAGTCAATCCAAAGGAGAATAGTTGAAAGCAATACAGAATGCCTGAGAGCCTTACTGCAATATATTCCATTATGTTTTTATATTTGGATTGTAATCTATGTTTCTCTTTACATAAAAATATTTGCAGATAGTTGCTGCAATTTTGCGTGCATGCGTGTGTGTTGTAGTAGTAAAGAGAGAGAATGGGAGAAGGAAGTTTGTGTGAGGTGGACCTGGTCACCACAGACCCAAATCTTGTCAGCTGTTGCTACTGTCATATGCTGCACTGTCTCTTCATGTGGCACATTATGTTTGGCACATTGTAGGCCTAATGGGTCACTTCTTATATCATAACAAGGTAATACAATGTGTAATAAGTGATGACTGATTAACAGTAATGTAAATGCTAAATGCCCTAATACCTGTTGATACTACAACGGAAGTGAAAACACAAGTGAGCAATGCAGTTTCACCACAGAAAAACAAGAAATGGGTTGAAAGTATATAAGGAGCTTTTCAGTTACAAGAGGAGCTTGTGAGCTGTCAATGCAAAGTATAGGCTCTTAACCTTGCAGTTTTGCACCTATGATGTAAGACTCGATTTCTCGATTTCTTTGCACAAAACTCTCCAGAAAAAGTGTGTGTTTATTTATATATATATATATATATATATATATATATATATATATATATATATATATATATATATAGTTACATTGGAAAACTGTGGATGATGATGAGTGTCTCCTCTGATAGGTCACAGTCCTGCTGACTACAAGCTGCTGTCTGTCCAGGTGATGATTCGCCATGGTGACCGCTACCCACTCTACTACATCCCCAAGACCAAACGGCCCGCCATCGACTGCACCTTGTCCATCAGCAGGTACACACACGCTTACTGGAAAATTAGAATAGAAGAATATGTAGCATGTAACATTTTTACGTTATGGTCAAGTCTTTAGTTCCGGTATATTACTGTAGACGTACAGTATGTGGCGTTCATCCCTGTAGTGTCCCTCCATTCATGCGCTCTCCTTCCAGTCATATCCAGTCGAACGACGAATGCCGTGCTTGAGCTATGTTACTGGTTACTGCCTACACAGGGTTCGTCGTTCGACTGGTCGTGACTGTTTTCCCAAGATGGCGCCTGCCTGTATACCAAACGGTACTACTAAACTATCTTTTTAATAAACTTTCTGTACACTTACAAAGTTCTCAGTGCTTTTGTTTACATGTAGGGACAATCATTATGCTACCGTGGAAGTGTGGTGCTATTTTGAGCCTTGTTAGTAAAGAAAATAGCAAAGAAATAGCGATTTCTTTTTACTTTCGCATGCCCCGATGACTAGCGTTATAAGCTAATTAGCGCTTTGCGCTAAAACTGGTCACATTCGATTAGCATGAAAACATATCCCAGAGAACGGTCGGCTCGGTACCCATGTGTTATTAACCCCTAGGTTCATTTTGCGCCGGAATTGTCCTTTAAACAACACATCTGTTGCCTTTGACAAAAAACAACAAAAACACAACAAATGAGTATAAAGGCCTGGACACATCGAGCTGATAATTGGCTGTTGGACAGTCTGGCGAGGTCAGTGACTCGAGTCTGTTCAGTGTGTTCCGTGCCGTTGTCTGTCCTTTTTGGCCGATTTGACATGTATAATCAACAGGGTGGGCTCTGCCGGCAGTCGGACTCAAATGACCCATCTGACTGGTATATTGCTAACCTGGAAACGGGGAGTGGAATGAGCGTGACTAGAGTCTCTCAAAATCTGACGAAAATCTTTTAAACTGGTCTTTGTTGATCTGAAATGAAGACAGATTCAGTAACTGCATGGCCTATTTCTCGCTTAAAATGTTTTCAGAAACACTTTTCGGTGAACTACTTTAGTACAATATGAGATCGTATTCTGAACAAGCCGCCATGACAGTCTGTCTTTGAATTTCCGGAGAAAACAGACCCACGTGACACGTTCGTCCAGTCAGCTGCCGGTTAAATTTTTTGGGCAACAATACAGATTAGCGCCGCCTGCTGTTATGGAGACGTATTACATCTCGTCTCTTCGTTGTGTTCCGAAGCATTTTTTTGACCAACTCGGGGAGTTGATCAGTACCACTGCCTTTTTTTGTCTCATTTTTGTGCAATACCATGTCAGAAATTAGTTAATACAAGTATTTGGTCTTTTCTGCTTTTTTAGCCGGAATTAAATTAAATGTATTAGTTTATTTCACAGGGTCACAATTAGCCTTGATGCAAATTTGAATCTGTGGTCTGCAGGGTTCCAAATGATAAAAGGCATCCTAAAACATTTATAAAAATTACATTTGCTATAAAGTACATAGAAACCAACTACATGTATAAGGCAAAACAAGCACTTTGCTAAATCTGCTAAAAGGTTTTCTGGATGGATGTATATGACAAAGAAAGGAAGGGGGTTAAAACAAACAAACTTGTGATATTGTGACATTTATTTTTATTAGCTTTATATACATAATTTAATTGCATTATAGTGATTTTTATGGTATGTTGCCTCATTATGATTCAGTTAATGAATACTATAAAGAGGACAAACAAAGAAAATGAAAAGCTTAATGAGGAGTATTCTTCTACTTTTCATTTGTTTCTAAAGTCTGAAGATAAAGGCTTTATTCCCACAGTTTCAATTAATCCAGGTCAGAGTTAAGGGCACAAAATGCCACAGGAATTTAAGCTGGCTTTCCGAGCAGAGTCCCAGCTACCTCTTTGTAATGCCTAATGAGGAGACCTGCTGGTAAGCGGGAGAGAGTGAGGCACCAATTACTGCAACAGCTTCCCAAATCCTCCTACAAAAACGGCTGGCTTGATAGCAGCTGTCAGAAAATGAGCTCAGCGTTTTAAATAGAAGGTAGTTTTAGATTCTTTTTTTTTTTTTTTTTTTTTTTTTTTTTTTTTAAGGGTATTTGTGAGGCTTACAAAAAACTAATTTGTTTTACGTTTGAAATCAGGATCTGTATAGGCATTAAACTCAAGAATTCAACAATCCCCTTGGTTTCCCAGAGTTGTTGCATGTGTCAGCAGTAGCAGGTGGGTTTGTTTTTGCTTCATCTGTTCTGCTGTTCTTTGGTGCACATGGATACACACATGTAAATGCAAACACGTTTACATGTGTGTTAGGTCTGTTGAAGCAAAGTTGCTGCCGGTCTTATCTCATTTGATTTGAGCAACAGTTCTGCCGCTCAGTTAGCTAAAAAATGTGGGTGGAAAATAGACACAAGCTCAAATTTATATCATCTTCTTTAATTCATAATGCACCATTATCTCATCTGTATCTTTCTCTCTTTTTTTCCTTTACTTTTAGCATTCTAGCTCTGCTCACCTTGCTGCTTTTCCAAGAGGGCTAGATGAGAGTTCCTGATAGGAAGTTATTAAAAGCCAGCATGCCTCTGCACTTGAGCTTCAGAAGAAGTCTAAGATCAGCACCTTCAAACCCAGTCTCTCTGTGTACAATAACCTTTATGCAATCATCATGTGGATAGACACGTTCTATGGTAACAAACTGCTATTTTTGAATCCAGAATATTTAGTTTGGTCTGATGTTTTTTTTGATGTGTTCACACATCCTCTTATGATTTATGACATGGTCAATAAAGTCCCTGTGACCAATCCCCTGTTTTTGGGCTGTGTACCTGAGTTCAGATTTAGCCAATGTCTAATTTTTCACAAAGCTTGCAATGCAACCACATCAGCGCCTTTGCTCATCTGGACGGAGCGGGCATGCTGTAATCTTTTGAGCTGGCACGGTGACACACAGTAGCATTTCAGATTGATAGGAAGCAGATGATCTGCTATGCACATTGAATTATTTAGATATTTTCAATACCAGTGATCTTTGAACTTAAGCTGAAAGTAGGCCATCTAGCACACAAGCCTCTTATTATTGGAGGTTGGGTTCCATTCCGAAATTGCGTGTGTGCGCGCGTGTGCTGGCACCAGTGTGTGGTGGCTGTCGTTGTAAACCGTGGAAAACCATGTGGAAACCACAAATATGGCATTTCTGCTCCATGTATTCACCATTAATGTGTTTTTTTACATTACACTTTGTTGCATTTTGTTTTTATGGATACATAAAAACACACCTCAGCTAAGCGTAAAAATGTTCTTGCAATATTTTTTTCTTTTTTAGTGGGAAAGGTTACAGTCTGCATCCATTCTCGGGACAAAATACTCTGCAAGTCACGGGTACTTATCAACTCCAGCTCCGATTGACACATGACCTAACCCTAACCCAGATGTACGCTGTAATTTCCGCCCCTTTTCTGGTTGGCTGGCGATGCTATGATGCCTGTCTGAAAGTCTGAGACTCTTTGTCAGCTCAGCCACAAATTTCATGCAAGCAGAAAGTTTGAAAGAGACTGACACAGTAACATATTTGGAGAAGAAGCAACCACCGTGGCATTTTCACTGGCCTCCATGCTGCTTTCTACGGTTTAATAACCCTTTTTTCCAGCGCGTTCGTGACGTTGAACTAGACCCAACCTTATGGAGCCATTAGCATTGCTGTAGACTCTGTAGTCTCTAAGATAAGTGCTGCTATTAAACGCAACTGAGTTAAGTTTTATGGGGGAATGACAGTAGAACATCTCTAGTAAAAGCTTAGAAATGTTGATATTACTGAGCCACCACACCGAGGCCGAATAAATTCCGCTGCAAAGTGTGTTCGGATTATTTGTGGTTTGAATGTGCTTGTTTTGCAAGGAGATTGAGATTACACCCTGGTCTAAATAAAAACAGCCTTCTATCTAGTTCTAAAACTAACTACTTGATAAGCTTTCAATATTCAATCTCCTTGCAAAACAAGCACATTCAATATTGAAAGCTTATCAAGTAGGTAGTTTTAGAAGTAGATAGAAGGCTGTTTTTATTTAGACCAGGGTGTAATTACAGGGATCTGAACTAGCATATGCCCTGGCCTGGATCCTTAGAGAGCTCGTGTGTGTGTGTGTGTGTGTGTGTGTGTGTGTGTGTGTGTGTGTGTGTGTGTGTTGGCACCAGCTTGCCGACCCACTGTCTCCGTCTGCGGTTAACTGAGCTCTTTTCAGCAGGGAACGTCTCCTCTCTCTTTCATCTTCCACCAATACAGTCGTCAGTGTTTTGTCTTTCTGCATCCCATTTACTTTCATTTCTGTCTTGCACTCTCCTCCAGTTTAGACCACATCGTCTCATTTCCTTTTCTGTTTATTCCTCCCTCTCATTTGTAAAACCTCTTTTTCCTCATCTCTCCATTTCTACCTCCCTCCTCCCTAATCTCTTTCCCTGTCCTATCCAGTGATAATAATCCCCGCTTAATGTAATTGGGCTCTGTAATCTTTGGTTAGCAACAATCATCCTAATAGACAGCCTGGCTGGCTCTATGTCCACACTGGTGTCCCTGTCCACTGACGTCTAGTCTCCCACTGTAGCCAATTAAATCTAGATTGCCCCAAACTCTCCTCAGCAAACGGATTTGCTGATGACAGAGCAGAATGGAGCGCTGGTTGGCACAATATCTCACTCATTTCACCACTCCCATGTGTTCATGTGCCTTGTTGTGCATATATTACTGTGTAAGTGAATATTAGAGTGCAGAGAGAGGCAAGTGGATAGATGGTGACAACAGCTGCTGATGCAACGTGACAGCAAAAGAAAACAATGCCCTCAAAAACAGAAAATATAGGCTAGTGTTTTCAGAAGAGATCTGACACCAGAGTATTGCTAAGCTTTTTATTTTGACAGAAAAAAGGATATTGTGTAGTAAGGAATGTAGCTATATGATTTTCCGTGTAGCTGGTGGCTGTAGATTATGTTTACCGTGTTCAGTCAGTTATAATCATTACAATCGTGATTTAAGGGTTATGACAGAAGGTCCTTTTTTTTATGCCGTGTTCCTGAACCAGTCCATGATCACTATGGAAACTCTGTGTGTGTGTGTGTGTGTGTGTGTGTGTGTGTGTGTGTGTGTGTGTGTGTGTGTGTGTGTGTGTGTGTGTGTGTGTGTGTGTGTGTGTGTGTGTTCCTTTTAATCTGAGCAAGCTGAACTGCAGCTCCCACAGATTTGTTATATTAAACTGTAATCTTCAATCTATTCTAATCTATCAGATCACCGACTGCTCCTCTTGCTGCCCTCGTGTGTGTGTGTGTGTGTGTGTGTGTGTGTGTGTGTGCGTGCGTGTGTGCGTTCCAAGGCAACACATTCTTTCATCTTTTTATATCTCCATCTCCCATATTCCCTCCCACATATATTGAACGGTGCTTTAGTCTTGCAGGGTTGTGTTAGAGAGACACCTGGTGGCAGTTACATACTGAATATGGAAATGCATAACTAACAAATAATGTTTTCTTGACTGATTTAAATAATGGTTAAATCAAGTAGTGACACATGACAATAATAGTTTTCCATAGCCCAGGTTGACCTGATTAAATGTTTAAATATTTTGGTAAGACAAACAAGCAATTTGAGATTCATAACCTAAAGATATTCATGTTACAGAGATTTTAAATTCAGAAAAACAGAGAATCTTCACATTTGAGAAGCTGGAGCCAGAGAATATTCGGTAACAATTGATTAATTAATTTACAGTTTGAGAAGCATGGCCATGACATGTGTAATCATATGTGAAGTAGTGCTCGTTATGGGGCTGCAACTACCAATTCATTTTAAGGTCCAAGGTAAATAAAAAAAAAAAAATTGTTTTGTCCCACCAATGGTCCATAAATCAAAAGATATTCAGTTTACATTTATTTCAATGAGACAAAAGCGTGGCATATGCAAAAGTGGATTGACTAGCGATCCTAAAAACTGAAGCAGCTTAATGGAGTTTCGCCAATGCTTATTTCTTTACTCACACTTGCACTGTTCCTACTGTAAAATGTCAAAATGTGGGCCATTCATAAAAAAGTACACAACTTAATTGTGGAGGCTTTGTTTAAGCAAAATTATTTTTTTTATTGTTGCTGTAAAGCTACTTCTTTTTTGGATCATAATTGTATTTTAAACCAAAATTATTTTCTGAAATGTATTTATGCCTCATTCCATTCTGGGACAATCAGACCGCTGCTTTGTTGTTGTCAGAGGTAAAAGCTGTGGCTTTAACAGGAAGCTCCCTAGTGTCTGTGTGGTGCCGTGTGACTGTGTTTGCCTGTCTGTCGATTATTTTGCACAACTGTATGGGTTACAGTGGATTATTCTGCTTATACCATGGCGATACAGTAGGACTATTTTTCAAGGGGCACCATGTTTTTCTGCCTTGGAGTAGTTCGAGTAGCAGAAATGAGCAGCCATCTAGCCATTAATATAAATGTGGTACACTGGTACACAAGCGCTTATCTGAAAATGATACACACCCACTGTGGATCAGGTCTGTCTCTTACCTTTTGTCATCCCTCACCACCCTCAGGATGCCTTCCCACCCCCTGCTGAACTCCTTCATCCGTCACATGGGCCAGGGAGGTCGCGGCCACTGGGAGTCTACGCTGGCCTCTGTTCCCCGTCTGCCCAACCACAGTGCTTGTGAGACGGGTGAACTCACGCAGACAGGTAGGCAAGAACCCAGACGTTTGTCTTTTCATCACCAACCAGAGCTGAACTTTTCATAGTACTACGTGTTCATTTATACCTGCGTACAATCCGCTTCAAATGTTGCTTCAGAGATTTCATTCCAACCAGTGTGGTATTCTTCTGTATTGGAGCCTTTTGTGCCTCTTGACACGCTTTGTTGACAAGCATTTATCAAGTACAAATGTCAGACAAACCGTCTCGTTTCTATTCTTTTCCAGGTGTGGTGCAACACCTGCGCAACGGGCAGCTCCTCCACCAAGCCTACAAGCGTCACAATCTCCTCCCCTCTGACTGGTCGCCCCGCCAGGTGTGGGTTGAGACCACAGGTAAGAGCCGCACTCTCCAGAGCGGACTGGCCTTCCTCTACGGCTTCCTCCAGGACTTTGATTGGACGAAACTGACCACACGGCACCAGTGGAGCACGTTGTTCTGCGGCTCGGCCTGCGACTGCCCCACCAGAAACCGATACCTGGAGGAAGAGCAGAGGAGGCAGTATCGCCTCAGAGTAAGTGATACCGAACTCGAGAGGACTTACGCCGATATGGCACGCACTTTGGGTCTGCTCACCCGCCAGCTCCGAGCCGCAAACCCCATAGACTCCCTGCTGTGCCACCTGTGCCACGGCATTTCTTTCCCTTGTGTTCCCATGGGAGATGGCACAAGCGGGTGTCTGACAATGGCACAGTTTGCTGTGATTCGTCGACAGCAGCTAGATGATGAGGTGGATCGGAGAAGAGTGGGGCTGTACCGTAAATATGCCATCCTGGCCATGTACCCCTACCTCAACCGAACTGCTGCCAAGATGGAGCGTGTTGCCAAGGACAATGAGGCTGGCCGACAGCATCGTGCAGGGGGTGAGGAGGTCTTCACCCTGTCTTCAGCCCATGACGTTACCATGGCCCCGTTGCTAAGCGCCCTGGGACTGGAGGAGGCACGCTTCCCTCGTTTTGCAGCCAGAGTAGTCTTTGAACTGTGGAAGAGTCCCCCAGCCATGCAAGGACAACCGAAGAAGAGGGCTGGCAAAGGTGAGAAGTCTAAGGCGAAAGACGGGGAGCTGTTCATCAGGGTGTTGTACAATGGCGAGGATGTGACATTTCACACCACCTTCTGTCGCTCCCACAACCGCCACGCAAGCCAGCCCCTCTGCCCTCTGAAGAACTTCCTGTCATTTGTCAGGAGAGACATGTTCAGTGTTGTCAACGCTACTTCCTACCAGGAGGCCTGCTACAGGCGCCCTGGTTGACAGATGGACAGGACGGTGACTGAGTAAGGATGCAGAGCTGGCAGATGGTTGTACTTCTCTTGTTTTTTTTTGTTGTTATTTTTCACTTTTGAAAATCATGCACTTTTATGCTGCTTACAGTGTTCTAAAATTCCACATCTTTTTAAAAGTAGTCATTTACATTCCTGAGCACAAAGTGAGTGGCAAACACACACACACAGTACTGTACATAATATCTTTGTAATATCTTTTTTCTTTTTTTTTTTACCTTTTTACAAACTTCTTTTTTAAAATACTTCACAGCATGTTTGTGAAATGTAAGAAATAGGTAATTCAAGGAAAGTTGTATGGCACTTAGCCACTTTATTCTTACATTCCATAATACCATGGAATTGTAAAATTCCAGTATTCCCAAATTCTTGCAAGAAAATGGAATATTGAAGCTGGGAATATGATGTTGGATTAATCATTCCTTAGAAATATTTTGTGTATAATTAATCTTTTCAATGAAAATTTCACTTTGGGCTAGTTTTGGCCACATTACGCAACATGACTCATTTGTCACATAGCATTTCTTTGAGTTTTAATGTTTATTCATTGCAGTAGGCAATCTGTTTTAATGAGGGTTATTTCTGCTTTGATACATTGATGTGGGGCTTATTTCTTCTTTGTTTTAGTAAAATTGACTGCGGTACTTTGAAAGTGACAAGTGATTGGTGTTTTCTTTCCTTACATTTATTTACAACTACAGAACATCTGTGTTTATATGAATTGGTGATATAACCGATCACATTCCACTTTTTGTTTTTGCTTGTAGCAAACTGAATCTAATAAAGGTTTATTATGAGCAGCTGTTTTTATATCAGTTGTTGAGAAATAGTTTTCTGATGGTATTTTGGTATAAAGAATATATGCCTATGTGGTGTGTGTATGTATATATGACTGAACATTTTTCAGTGGGGCGTCTCTTACGTAAATCTACCACTAGATGGCACATTAGCTCCACATATCCTCATTCAAACCTAGTCTAACCCATCTGTTATCAGTTATCCACTTTGTCAACAGTGCTGCAGGAGAACAGCACACAGTCAATACATTTATATAAATGTAAAACCCTTGAGTGCCTATTCCCCCACCACTAGACAAGTCATGTGTCATCATCATTAGGCACATAATACAACGCTGACAAGATATCAATTGTACAGCTCATTTTCAAAAGTGCCTCACCGTGCTCACACTGTTTTTTTCTTTCAGAATCCTCAGAATCAGGAGAGTATTGACGGGAAAAACGAAATAACAAGAGTGAGTCAGGTAAATTACATTTGCAGTATATGGATGTTATATTTGTCCTGGCAGTAGATGGCAATTTTCTAGTGAATAAACCGGTACGCAATTGCAGGGGCAACAGTTTTCATTTTGTTATGCTATGAAGGCAGGCGTGCTGGATTTTTTTTTTTTTTTTTTTTTTAGGAATTTGTGAGATATGTTAATTGTATAAATGTATAGATTGCATGAAGAATTCCTTAGATTATACCAAAAAGTGTACATTTCATGGATTCATTTAATTGTATTGTTGGACAGACGTAACACTACGATCGTGTCAAGTTTGAAAATATTTGAATGTAGTCCAGTGGATTAAAAGTCACATTCCCTTCTGTTGCTGAGTCACACCATAAACTTCAGTTAACATCTCAATCCCAAAGTTGAGGCAAAGCGCATAAATCAATGCAAATTTATTCGCAAACTTTCCCCGGTCTGGTCCAAACCTTCTCCTGGGCCATTTCCCATGTTATGCCATGACGTCAGGGTTGTTAATGGTAGGAGCTAACCTTCCCCAGCCGACCTGATTCCTCCCCCTCTTGTCCTGCCCTCTCCCACCAACGCCTTGCACTGCAGGCCCTGACACCCCTCTGCCACCCACGCCTCTGATGTCATCCCGCCAGGCCGAGATGAAGCAGCAATTTCCTCCCATCGCAAACCGCTCAATCTTTGATGTTGTGTGTGTGTGCTATACACCGGTGTCTCTGAGTACGTGTGTGTATGAGAAGGGTAAAGACAGATCAAGGTGTGTGTGTGTGTGTGTTTGTGTAAGAGATGATGGGAAGACACATGACTGACAGCTCAGACAGTAGGAGAGAAGCATTGTGGTCAATGCTGAGAAGAAGCAAAGATGGAAGAGAGGGAGAGGTTGTGGTTATGGTTCGACAACCGCATGGAATTAGCCCCGGACTCTCTTCTCTCCAAAACCACATTTAAACCCACAGTTCGGAAGAATTAAAGAGAGAGAGATTAGATTTCATGTTGTGAAGAGGTTTTGCAGTAGGAACAACAGCTACCAGACTCGGTGCGGAAGAAGCCAAGTGTTGACCAGAGGGAGCAGCTCGGGTTCAGGCTAATGCCACCACTAAAATGACTCTGGCTTCCCATGGTGGGTTCTCCGCTATAAGTCATAAGAAATGAGCCAGTTAGAGTAAGCGTGAGGGATATATAGGCTTCACTCCCATGGCTATTATCTTGCCATATGCAGTGCAGATGGTTAGACAATTCAACACTACATCCAGCAACATTGGATCTCTTGCATAGATCTCAAACAAGTGAAACTATTTGGGAAAACCTGTTACTATTATTTTGTGTATCCTGATGCCACCTGCATGAAGACTTTATTTGATAAATATTTCCACATTTTGGGAAATATACTTTCTTGATTATATTTAGCCTGATTACTCTCACATCTGTACAGTAAATGAATGAATGAATAGTTAATGTTGGTTATACTTTATAAGGAACAAAGTGGGCTACAACAAATTGTGCGAATATGCAACTACCAAAAAAGTAATAGGCTGAAGCCCAAGGCTTATTTTTGCTTATCCTATACACTTTCTTAAAATAACCCAGAATATAACGAGTTACAGCCAGGAGCTGCTTAGCTTAGTTTAGCACAGAGAGTGGAAACAGCTAGCCTGACTCTGTCCAATAGTAACAAAATCCACCCAGCAGCACCTCAAAAGCTAACAAATTAACACGTTATATGTTGTTGAATTGCTAACCTGTCGACCAAAAAGTAGTGCAGGACTTAACCCTCCTTAAAAACCACAACTTTGTCACTTTTACTCTTCAGTTTTTGTGTGGATAAAGCAAAAAAGATCCAACAAGAACATTATGATTAATAAAGAGCGATGCTGTTATTATAGATGCTGGTAGGTGGATTAATTAACGGTTAGCCTCTGATTCCGGTCTTTAAGATAAGCTAAGCTAACTGGACGCTAACTGTAGCTTCTTATTTAGCATACAGACATGAGATATGGTATTGATTTTCTCAATCACTTGGTAAGAAAGTGAATAAGCATGTTTTACAAAATGTCAAACTATTGTCTTTAAGCTTCAAACTACAAAAAGTGTGTGCGTCCTGTCTGTCGGTGTCTAGACTGTGCCACCGGTGGTTTTCTCAGATGCTACCATGCATGTATGTGTCTCCGTGTGGGTACTGCGCGTCCAGTTTGAATGCGGGTTGCGTTTAATGCTAGATGCACTTACCTGTGATTTATTGAGATGGGAGCGTGTTCTCGTTAGCTAAAACAATCAGGATTTATGAGTCTCTCTGTGCTGTAAGTGACGTGCCAGAGGCTTCGCCCCACACAGAGGCACACAGCCGGGCTAATTGAGTTTGGTTATTACTGTCTCGTTCCTCTATCAAGGGCTCGTTCAGTCGGTCATCCATCACAACACACATACACACACACACACACACACACACACACACACACACACACACACACACACTCAATGAAACCAGTTTGTGCATTTTCGTCTTCTCGCACACAGTGTCTTTGAACACTTTTCTTAAGGTGTGTCTGGCTGCCATTTTTGCCATTCGTGTGTGTGTGTGTGTGTGTGTGTGTGTGTGTGTGTCTCACCCTAGTTGCCATATACCAGCATGCACATAGACACCCTCATGTCCACCCTGATGTCTCTAGCCCGTCTTCAGTGATATTTGTGTCTATATTATCCTCACCCGTCTGTGTTCGTCTTCTATCTTTAGATGCTGCACACACTGAATGTCTGAATGTGTGTCTCTAAAAGGAATTAGTAGTGTGTGTGTGTGTGTGTGTGGCATCATGTAAGACACCCCCCCCACCCCATATCACTCGAGAGGGAAAATGAGACGGACAGACGAATGGAAAAGACATACATACCAAACACAGAGGAGTGATAGAGATGCATACAAATGTACAGCAAGTCAACGACGGGTAGTCAGAGATGGAGCGAAGGGGGAGGGGAAGGGGGGAGAAAAGCGTTTGGTAAGTGGGTCAGGCCTGTCTGCCATCCCAGGCACATACACACAGTGTGCAGCCCCCAGAGAGAGACCCAGACTGTACAACATGCTGCTGAGAGGAGAGACGACAGGAGGAGAGGAGAGATGAGAGGAAAATGTAATGAAGTACAAGGTTGCAGATAGATCGGAGGAAAGGGGATGAAAAGCAAGAGGGACTGATGTGTTTCGCTCTGATCTGAAAGGGTCCGTTCAGTCAAATCACACAAAAACACATGTTCTCGATGACATCTAGTGGCATGTAGCCATGGTGATAGTTTGGCTTTTATCTGTCAGTTTTGAAAGCCGTCTTCTCATAAGACAATGTCTGGAGAATCAGGTCCGGACATTGTCCGAAGTTGGCCTTTCACAAATGGAGCACACAACAGAACATCGTCTGTGTCCGACGCGTTCTCACTTACTGGGAATACTCTTTTTAGTTGAGGCGAGATTCTCTTGCTGTTCCTCGAATTTGTACAATTTCAGCGTTTGCCCTTACTGACAGAACTTCCCTAATCTTGTCATCTCTCTAGTTAGACGCTTTTGTTGGTGTCTTTGTGTAAATCACCCCTTTTCTCCACCCTCAGATGTTTTTATTCTTCCGGTTTCACGCCAGCCGCTTGATAGAAATGTCATCACCACGCCTACTTGCTTGCTATGAATTCTCTGGACAACGACTTGCTCTATTCACACTCTGGGCTCAATCGGACATTTCACAGACTTTGTACTATAGGTAGCTGTCAGGGTAAAGTCTGTTTAATGTCCAGTCCAACTGATTTGGACATTTGCATTCTCACTTACAGCTTCAATGTCTAAATAAGTTCAGGGTTGCAGTGCACGTGTGAAAGGGACTTAAAGGAATATGCCACCGTTTGTTGAAATAGGGTTATTCACCTATAGTCTCCTCTATATTTATATAGGTGGGCAAACGCATTTTTGACTCACTGCATGCATTGTCTTAGTCCGCCGCCGCTGCCGCTAGCTTAGCTTAGCGTAATGAATGGAATCCTTTGTTGCCGTTAGCATGTTGTGAGTAAAAGTGACCCCAACAACAACAAAAACAAAACCTAATTACTTCCTGTGGCCTGCGTATTCACAACAAGTAAAAATAGCAATGCAGATTAAGACTAGACGATTTCCTTGGGACTATATTGGGTGGAAGTAGGCTACAGCCGAAGCACTGCTACTCGGGCACAGAGATATGTGTGCTGTTTTACAATCCTGTGTGGACCCCACACTGCTCTGTTCTGCTGATACATTATGCATTCAAGTGTGAAATATTAAACATTTATTTTAAAGGGGAGAGGCTTAATGCCTAATTCAGATTTTTTGCTCAGATCCGATTGTTTATTTGGCTGTTCACATCACCTTTTAAAATGTGGCCTATATCAGATTTCAGTGTGAACTGTGAACTGGTTTTGAAATGACCCGCATGCGCAAAAGAACAATAACAATGACATCAGACGCAGCACGCTGTTGCACTAAAGTTAGGGAGGTTATGGAGGAAGTAAGCATTTTCACTTTTATTTCAAAACGTTTGTGTAATGCCAGCCATAGCATTAATGAGCAGGTGCTGAGGAGGAGAAGAATGAAGAGAAAGAGAGCCAAATTGGCTATTTTGGCCTTTTGTGCCAAAGTTTCCCCGACGGTGCGGGTGAGACGGGCCGGTGGTGTGCACTTTCATTGCGCCACGGGTAGTGATGGTCAAATGAAGCTTCGCAAACTACTGTCTTTATTTTCTCAGCTCACTAGATGGCGCTCTCTGTTCAAAGAAAAAGGTTAAAGGAATGGCAATTCAGTGTGTTTTCAACAGAGAGCGCCATCTAGTGAGCTCAGAAAGTAAAGACAGTGGTTTGCGTATCTTCATTTGACCATCACTAGCCACGGGGCGACCCTCTGACTCGCGCGCGCGTTAAACTCCTTGGTCCGTGTTTACAAGACGGGTCAGGTTGGTTGCCGACATCGCCTTTTTACGTGAGCCGATCCCCGCCCTGGCGACGCAACACGTTTGGGGCACACTGAGGACAGTCCTCCCCGGTTGACAGCTGCACCGGGAGCAGGAGGCCCCGCCCCTCCCCGCGGGGAGAGAGGGCGCAGCGAGGGTTATTGAGGTAAAAGTCGCATCAAATCCACCTTGGTGGTCCACACTGGTCTGATTCAGGACCACATGTGGAAGTGGCCTGAATCTGATTTGAAAAAATGTGATTTGGGCCACTTTTGCCTGCAGTCTGAACGTAGCCTTATATGTGTATGTGTTACACCTACAGTATCAATACAATATTGCGACTTACAGTATGGAAATTGATTTATTTGAAACAGGGACAATGCACAAATAAACATTAAACTTGTTAAACAAGAGAATATGTCTTGGGCCAGGTTATAGCAACAATTGCTAATTTCCACCTGTAGTCCCAGTAGCAGTAAGCATCCATCTGAACTTTTTCATCCATGCAATTTTATTAGAGAACATTTCTGATTGACGTACAGTGGTCTTACAGGTGGAAGGGTAGTTGGGATTGACCTGTGATAGAGGTCCTGCGTTAGACTCTGACCCACAATGCTGAATGAGCTCCGGGCCTGCTGCTGTGCAAGTTCGCACAAGTCATTTTTATGGTACGCTGCTGCGTGATGAAAGGACTCGGTGAGTTTGTTTGCTGGACTGCAACTGCATCAAAGAAAAAAAGAGAAGAAAGGAGAACGAGTCAGGTTGTCACTGAAGTGAGAACCTCTCCATGGCTGCTTGGCTTGAAAAGATGAAAGGGTTAATCTCATTTGACAACACACAACAATGAGTAATGACTCGAAAGCCTCTTGCTCCCTCCTTCACTTGCAGCATTTTTCCTGAAGCATGTCCTTATTTATTGTACAGCCTCTGCTACACTTTGCCTTGTTTGTTCCCATTGTATGCGCAGCAGCCTGCTGCTAACCGTCTCTGTGTGCGCCTAGGTAAACACGTTTTGGGAACAGTAGCTAATCCATCACGGGCCTCGGGAAATGTTTCTCCCGCCCCCAGGGCCCTGCAATGCTGCGGTATCAGGTGGAAGGGTACCACTTCCTGTCTTTGTGGGCAGGTTCCTGTCCGAGGGGGGTCAATCTCCCAAATGGCCCCCAGTGGGTTGAGCATACAACCCATGGGCGACACTACCTGTTCCACCACAGCCCTGGACGGCGCCACTCTGGGCCTGGTGGAAGGGTGTGTGCATGTGTATATGTTAGTATGCATCTTGTGTTTACGAGCAACAAGAAAGCTGATTTCTGTAGCTGAGAATACGATTTCAAGAGTTTCACAAACATTTGCAATCCTGCTATTATGATTGCAGAAATGTACCAAAGATGAGGTGTCACATTTTAATTTGATAAGATTTTACTGCATGACTGTGAGCCATGAAGGGTGTATATCACACACACACACACACACACACACACACACACACACACAGGTGTAGTGTTCCTCGGTGAGCTGAACAGATTTTAAATTGAATCTGTCTTGTCCACGCTGTGGGTGACCTTCCCATTCGGAGCTGAGGAGTGTTCCAGAAAGCCAATACAGCCGCCGTGATTTCTTTCTCACAGAGTCAGACAGTGACAAGCAGGGAGAGAGATCCAAAGAGACAGGAGTGAGACGCCTAACTCAGATTCTTTGCACGTTCCTTGTTCCTTTTCTGACCTCGTGCGTGATTCGAAAGGTGGCACCGAAGAAATGGGATCAAAATCTTAATAGGTTATTAGTCATGTATTACATGGGAAATATTTAAAGTTTAAGTTTGAAAAATAATACGCTATTGTGTATTTGTGTGTCTTTCTGATGATCGGTGAGAATAATTAAGGTTTCGCTATGCTGCAAATAAAGTGCTTGTCCGATCGTTTGGCCCCGTGCTGTGTCCGAAAACCTTTGTAACTTTTCTGAAATCGACTATCTGATAACTATGCTTACTTCATGCAGCAAACGGTCCATGGAGGTGATTTGTAGGCAGGAGTTGAACCTCTCTTAAGCTATCTTTTTCAATCTTTGCACAACTACAGTCACTTTTTGTGGTGTGCCATTATTTTGTAAGATTAATTGTGTATTGCCACTCGTTACGAAGACCACCCCACCTTTGTGTTGCCATTCATGACAGCTGTAAACATTTTCTGACGTGTTTGAACTAGTTAGTTTCAAGCATATCACCCCGCCTTTAAGCATTTAAAGGACAATGCAGAGCGACTCAGACACATGAGGCTCTAACACCAACATGGCCTGGGAAAAACACATCCGAAGAACTCCCACCTCGGCGGAGAACAGCCTCATCACAGATGGCTTTCTCAACAACAGCACACAGAGACAAAAGTTCTACTACCACTGTGGGTGGATAGGAGGATGAATACATCGGCATCAAAACTAAGGCCCAGAAGACAAGATTAATGTAGTAAATGGAGTGCTGTGCTGAATACAAAACGGTAGATTTGATGTCTACATTACTATTTAATTTTAGTTTCGGTTACATTTTCAAGGAGAAAGAAGTATCACATTACACCAACACTGTACAATGTTGAAATAGAAAGCCACAAAATGAAAGTGAATTAAATACGTATAAATCCATTGAAGGTCATGTAAAAGAGAGAACAAAGTGAGAACTCTCAAAAGCAATAATCTCCCATCAAACTACCAAGCTAATGGGGCCCGAACTATTTTAGACAAAGAAGAGACAGCACCTTAATGAGTGCCACTCACCAAGAGACAGCACCGCCTTTGCTCTGAAATATTTTCCAAGTTGCTTGTAATCACCGCTGATTATTGTTTCTGCCTCTTGGACAAAATACCTCAATTTATTCCTTGTTTCTGCTGTTGACTTTTCAGGCTCCTAAAATATACTTAATATTACATTGCCAATAGTTATATTTCTTTGTTTGTTTTTCCTTTACGTTTGGTGAGGCTTTGTAAAAATCTAGGACATAGCCATATGTTTCAAGCCCATTTCATATTAAGTCAGCAAAGGCACATATACAGATTTTATGGCACATATTACCAGGCCTGGTCACAGCAGAAAGTGGCACAGCAAAATGAATCTGCATGTCTTTAATAATTAGTTCTAGAAGTATGGTGTAGTGACTACAAGCAGGGCTGGTTGGTAAAATACTGTAGCTGGCAAGCAAACTGCTAACATGCTAGCAAGCAGTAGCTCATAACAATAGGTCCTTGAGCTTCTTTCTCTTTTCTCTGTGCTGTACTTTTACTCCCCCTATCCTTTTGTTCTCAGGATTGTACATTATGTCATTCAGTATGGAGTTTCATTGAAGAGGGAAAAATAGTTCTCCGAACTAATTAACCCATTAAAATTCTAAGGGGGATTTCGTAAATAGGCATACCGAGAGCGCACTCTGGCACAAATTGGACTGTTCGTAAATACCGAGCTCTGTTGGGATATACCGTTTGGTTATTCAAAGAACCTCACGCTCTGAGCTGTAATTCATGTGGATTTACTTTGCCCCCGCAAGCAAATCCACCAATTGCAGCGGTAGCCTACTTTTATCTCACTTTGCTTTTTAAAAGGCTGGTGTGGCCAGGCCTTCAGTGTGTAGTATTCTACTGTATTCCAAGAAGATTATTGTACATTTCTTGTTACAGGCGTGCAGTGATGCTGGTATTGTTTTCATCTTGAGAGATGGTATGTATGTGTCATCATGGTGAAATGTGTTCCTGGAAAACCCCAACGTAGTGGCATAGGCGTAATTTACAGGGGGGATTGGGAGGGTTACAACCCCCAAAAAAAAAAAAAATAAAAATAAACTTTATAATTTAATTTACATAAATAAAGACATTTGGACCATAACTTGATGCAGAAAAGGCACAACTTGTTGCATACAAATTCACCCGAATGCAGAAAATGAAGTGTTTGACGGTCAAAATTTCAATTTTGCTCAAAAGTGAAGATCTTAACCCCCCAAATGTTGAACCCAAAGTTACGCCCTTGTGTACTGGGAACTACCACAGAGGCTGTTTTGAGTACTTTGCCAGGTGTTTATATTTGTTTGCCTGTGGTCAGATTTTGTCACCGCGATAGTGTAACAGCCTTGTAGTAATAGTTGAGATAAAAATGAAGGCAAAGGTCGAAAATGGGTGTGGTCCGAGCAAGGGTGCCGGAATCAGGGGGATAGGAAGTAGGGCTTTGACTCCGAACTTCGTTATTCGAATATAATTCAAATATTTAAAAAAAATAATGATATTCAAACGAATATTAGGCAGCCCTTAATATTCAAACCTGTTATGGGCATTCTTTTTTGTAAATGTGTTTGCTTGTAAACGTTTTCAATTCAGATTCCAATTCTTTTTCACACATTTCAAAATGTAACTACACGTCGCGACGACGCACGTCGCCCGGCCGTGGCTTGGTAGCGTTGCATTTCCCCCGACTCATTTCCTGGTTCTCCTTCTCCATAAACAACGTGAAATCAAGGAGAGGGTTAACTTTTCCTGCTAAAGATGTCTCACTGTGGTCAGAAAGAACAGGGGAGACGCTTTGTTCCTCTAACTATGACCTAGAGTCTACCGGTAATCACCGTCGCTCTCTCACTCTAACACACACTCCCCACACACACACACACACACTCGCCGGCTCGACGCACACACCAGCTCACAAACATCAGACCACTTACGTAGGCTACGGTGAAAGCTCCGAACTTCCTGTCGAAAGCATACTGTTTGTGTTTAATCCAGGGTCTGACATTGACTGATACACTGCCCTCTGGTGGACAGAACATACAGTATACAACTTAAGTCTGATACCAATATAGGTCTTACTGAAGGCATTTAATGGTCAAAATATTATTAATAAATATTCAAATATATTTGAATATTAATATTAATAAACAAACAAACTTGTGAATATGATTTTTTGGCAAAAGTCAAAGCCCTAATAGGAAGTAGCCCCTTTTGGCAAGATCGGGTGTGCAATTATGGATGAAGAACCAAATGGCAAATGCAGTGAAGGAGGCGAATAGAGAGAAAGTGAAAGTGTGAAATAAAGAGATGAAATAATGGCACAGCTCTGTATAGCTTGTTTCACCCCCCTAAAATAAATTCTGATGCTCTTTTCTATTGTTGATTGCCAATGAGAAGCGCCATGGGTATAAAATCAATACGTCTCAATTCTGCCAGTGAGCTTGGCTTTACAGCAGAAATCTATAGCACTGTTTTGAATTATTATTACAAATCCATTGCTCTTGTTTTTCCCTGTCCCTGCTAAAAGGGGTGGGGAGGTTGTCGAAACAATGAGAGCAAATCAATGGGTACAGCAAACAAAGCACACCCTGCGGAGCCCCAAGCATAGGTCAAGCCAAAAAAAAAAAAATCTGTATTATGATTAGTATGATTCAATAGTTCCTTCTGTTTGCTCCTCAGATTTACACTCTATCCTGAGAGAAAAAAAGAGATGGAGGAATGTATCCATCTATCTTTCAAGAGGTAAAGAAGTCATCATCCCCGATAGATGTGTCCTGACCCTGTCGTCTCCTGATGGTGAGTCATCCGCTCTGGTCACAAGCCACACACACACACACACACACACACACACACACACACACACACACACACACACACACACACACACACACACACACACACACACACACACACACACACACACACACACACACACACACACACACTTCCATGTCCCCTCATCTTCTGTCCTCCCACAGTTTACTGCCCCATCATAACAAATCACTGATTAGACATAACACCATTAACATTGACATACACACTGTGCTAATATCACGGGTGAATTAAGAGTATAGGAAGGTGATGTTGAATGTACACGTCCAAACACACGCTGGAGTTAACACTGCACACATGTAGCCTTGTTAATAGGAACATGAAAAGATTTGGACAATATTTATTTAACTGACTTAAAGGCATTAGGCTCAAGTGGACAGAGTTTGTGTGAAGCAGTTTACCTGTGGCCAGATTAAAAAATGTATATGCACACACTCAAGACTGTGAATGTCCAGTAAATAGTTTTCAAAAACGTTTTTTCTAAAAACGCAACTAGCAACAAATTTAGCGACTTCAGACCATCAGGGGAAAAGTGAGTTATATTATATTGTTATTCATTCCCATGCATGCTGCTAATCACAGCACACGGTCTCTCTCCCTGTCTTCTAGCGCTGTGATCAGCAGGCAGTCAACTGACACATCCACTAAGCTTTATGTATGACGTCATCTGGCAACTTTTAGTGACTTTTGGAGCTAGTTCTAGCTACTTTCAATGGAAAAGATGAGATTAGCCTTACTTTAGGATAAAGCCAGGTTATGGTTAGGGGTTGTCTCAGAGATAGCAGGTTGGGGTTAGGATAAAATTGTTCTGAGATATATCGCAGAATAATTCAGGTTGGGATTAAAGCTAAAATTGGCTTTAGTTTAAGGACGTTTAAGAAAAAACAGACTTTACTACAAGATCGGACCAGTCTCTTCACTGAAGACAGAGATGAAAATTGATATCCACTCTGCCACCTAAAGAGCAAACAAGCCAACCTCCAAAATGTCACTGTAAAGGAGTGATGACACTGGGTTTATTAGCTGTAATATTATTACTTAATGACACATACACAACTCATTACTAAAAAAGAAAATTTCTGTAAAAAAGTTACTAAGTAAGGCGATAATGCCCAACACCGAGCCGATCCAGCAGTTTACAAAGACACACAGACTAGTATTCTGGTAAATCTTAAGAAGCAGAGGACAGCTGAAGTCTCTGTTTGACAGATGCCCTGGCTCTCAGAGGAGCAGAATTAAATAGCTGACATAGTGTGGATGGAGGACTTTCATGCCCTTCTTTCTCTCTCTCTCTCTCTCTCTCTCTCACACTCACACACACACACACACACACACACACACACACACACACACACACACACACACACACACACACACACACACACACTCGCTGTTCACAGAGCTAGCTGTCTGACAGAACATAAACACGTATTAGCCGTATCATCTCTCATCGACACTTAATGCCGCAGCGCCAGGTGTTAACACGCCACAAGCCGTGCTAATACACTGTGGCAAGGGCCGTTTTAAGTAGCACCACTAATGTACATATAGACACACATACACGTATGAGTTACACACAAAATGTGCAAAAACGACACACACTACAAAGTAGGGAGGCCCCAAATTACACAGAAAAAGTTACGAGCAGCTGACCTCTGGGACATGGAGTTTTGGTATCTTGTATGCTTTACTAATGGAAGAATGGATATTATATAATAAACAGTACACAAGTGTAGCTAAGCTACTTCCTCCAGATGGATACAGTGTGTGTCTCTGCTTTCTAATCCTATTTCCCCATATCCATTAATTGCGTAGTAACGCGGGTTGGAAGGGTTTCACAAGATTTTGTCCACAGAGGTTACACACACACACACACACACACACACACACACACACACACACACCTTCAACACCTGATTTATCTATGGCTCAGATGGCTAAGTACCTTAGTAACCACATGACACAGTATCATGAGTTTATGGACGTGTATCTACTCAGCTGTCAGGCTTATTATGTGTGTGTGTGTTTGTGTGTGTTCCAGCAGCAGTGTAACTCAGCCTTGTCAAGTCATGATGGAATCTATAACTGATAGATCTACAGTATATTTCTTTTGCAATAAAAACCAAGGCTGACTTTTTTGTTATTCTTTTTTGATACACTCTTTATCTATTTATCTTACTCACTTTCTCTTTGGCCTTTTTGTCTTTGTCTTTGTTGACCTTGCTTGAATTCCTCCTCTTCTGATCCAGTCTCTTCTCTAATCTCGTGGCTTCTTTCTTTATCGATCGCCCCCTCTCTTTCTCCCACTGTTCCACACGCAATTTGTCATCTCTGTATTTACAGTTTACGTTTCTTTGCACTTTACTTTTATCTTTCCAACACCCCTCTCCCTGTCGGTTCCTCCCCTCTTCCTGATCACAGGGTTGTACTTGTGTTAATTGGATGATTTTAATGGGATACCGTGGCATTTTAATCCCAATCTGCCTTCATGGATGTTTGCTGATTGGAGGCAGGGAAACTGATTGATTAACTTGCTTTCAGTGCCAGAATTTGTGGAATATCTTTACATCAGGAAGAGTAAAGACAGATGACCCACTGTTGGTATTTAAAAATAACAAAAAGTTATTTGAAAAAGTTATGAATTAAAAATCTTGTGTGCATTGTTTCAGGCCATCACAGTTGGACTGCAACTAACTACAATTCTGTACCAATATTAAAAGGCCCTGAAAGACTTGTGCTTAGAACTGTGCTTAAATATTAAAAATGTCCATATTTGTGCTTTTTCTGGACTCTTCTGAAGGTGCAAAGAGCCATTTCACCGGCTATAAATCAGATTTTTGCTGGCCTACAGTTGTTTAAAGTCACACTTTGCTGCAATGATGTAGAAGTGTACTCTAGGGTGTGTCAGTAAAGCATGACATCAGTGTGGGGTGTTGTTACAGGTGCAACAGTGAGACAGACTTGACATTTTGTAAGAAAAGGGGCTATTGAAACACTGCTTTTCAGCCTGCTACTAAGATGCGTTTTGACGTGTGCGACACTTTTCAGCAACATTACCTACTGACTAGATTTCATGTCAATAAAAGGCAGATACATTATCTGCCTCAAATCTGACTCTGTATGTTTAACTACTTGATCACTTGACGGTTCTCACGTTGACTGACTTGTTAAACTTCCACAGGCCCTTGCAGATCTTAAGAGAATTGATTATAGAAAGTTGGCGGTAGTAATTATAAATTTGCCCTCCTCTCCATAGAAAGTTGCAGGTCTAGTTGGTCCAGTCATCTCTGATGGAGGGATAAAAGAGGAGGAGGAGGAGAAGGAGGAGGAGAAAGGCTTGATCTCAGCATACAGGAGAAATAGATGACTAACCAAATAGGAGGGCCCAGCCAGCCGTGACCACAATCAATGGGCTTTCTCTAAGTGTCTTCGATTTAGACTCACACTCCTCTCTCCACTGCAATCTCTTTCTCTGTCTCTCTCTCTCTCTCTTTATATATATATATATATATATACACACATATATATGTTTATATACCTTCTTGGCCCTCTCTCAATCTCTCTCTTTTCAACTTTCTCTTTTCCGTCTCTCCCTCCATCCTTTCTGTTTTTGTCGCCATTCTGTTCTCTCCTTTTTTTTCTCTTTTCCTGCCTCTTCATCCTTCTCTCCTTTACCCAATTTCTTTCTCCTGTCATTCTCTGCCTCTTTCCCCAAAACATACATTTTCTCTTTCTTTCCATTTGTCCAGTTTTTTCATAATTTCTTTCCCCCCTCCTCTGTCTCTCTTCAGCCCCCCCTCACTCCCATCCTGGGCTGCTATTGATTGAGTCCTCACAGCTTCATTAGGAATCTCCCGTTCACCTTGTTGGATGCAGCCCCGGGGCAGTGATCCAGCGGGGCTCTTGAGAGAAGCACGCCCTGGTTACATGTCAACGCTTCCCATATTTCACTTTTAGCGGACTTACTTTTGCTTATCTGCTAATTCCAGGCGGCTGAAAGTGCGCTTCAAGGATGTTCCCCCCTGTCCTGGGGTTTACTGTCATGAAGATGTGTCATAGGCAAACTTGGGGTGAAGACTTAATTTAGGAGTGTATGCATGTGTTGGGGGTGCTTTGCATTCATTGTGCTTCAACAAAGTTCAAGTTCAGAGATCTTTTTTTTCTTTTCACTCATATGTTCTTCAGAACTTGAACTTTTGACCTAGGCCTTTGATCTGATATTTTGTAGACAGGGCTTTAAATTGACACCCGACAACCCGCCAAATGCGGGTAAAAATTAACTTTGGCGGGTAACATTGTAAAGTTACTAGCTTTTGCCGATGATGAATGAAGCAAACAACACCGCATCTGTTTGAATCGGCTGGCTGCAGAACTGTTCCCAGATTGGTCTGTTTTCCGCCAAGTAATTTGGATAGTTTTGTGTGTGTTTGGTTTGGAAACATAATCTTTATCTGGCAACACTGCTTGTAGTACTAATCCTACATTTCCCATGAACACTATGTGATGTGTCATACAACCATTGGCTAAGTGCCCAGCATGTGTGGTATTGATTACGAGCTACGCTGAAACGGAGCAGACGAACGGAACAGCGCGCAACAAACCAGAGGAGCTGAAATTAAGTAGTAAAGTTAGTTAGGGGAAAACCAACAAACATTTGGACTGTGGAATATCTGATTGGTTGGTAACTTTTGGAATCTACTGGCTGTGTTGGCTGTTGATCCGAAAAGTTGAAAAGCCCTGTTTATAGATATACCGTAACTATGGCTGCCCGCTGCTCCTAGTAAGGATGGGTTACATGAGTTTGGTTGTTTTCTCACTTGTTTTACTGGCAAAGGTGTTGTACTATTCGATACAGATATAATATACAACATACACTGAACTTTACAACAGAATTACTATACAGTACATTGTACACTATAATGGAGGAAAAACTAATTATTATGAACAAATCATTTAAAAAAGTTCAGTCAGTTCAGTTAAATGAGTGTCATTTATTTTTTGTCTATTTGATAATTATTATTTACATATTAGTTTATTTTTTCTATTGTACTTAACCGAACTACAAATCAAAATAAAAAAGAATTGACAATTCAATATAAAAGGTCCACCTAATAAGATAACATACCATATTTCACGTAAAAGAGCCCTCACGCCCAATATAGAGGCAGATTATGAATCTTTACAGTAACTCTTCTATAGCTCACATGATTTCTAATGGAAATAATTTCCAATATGACGTCTACATACTTACTGAGCACTTAACAGCAGGGAGGATAACAACACTCACCCTGTCTTAACACTAAATCCAAATATAGGTTTCTATTAGCGCTGTTGCTGTGAATTCCCTCATTTCCCCCCTCCTTGAATTTTGGTCTTGAGCTTTTCCACCCTTTCGGCTAATGTTTTAGGCAGACGATTAGTCACGACTTTGCCTAAATATGTCAGTTTGTGGCAGAGTGACACAAAGCAGGAGCAGGGGAGAGAGTGTTAGTGTGGGAGTCAAACACAGATAAAGTGGAGACCCACATGTCTAGGATACACCCACTGATAACACACTGATAACATAGCCTCCGAACATACACACCTCCAATGCTATCCTTCTATATATGTAAACATAGTTGCATTAAGAGATTCGTACACATGCAAAGTTTCTTGTCAACTGACAATGAGATGACATTCCGACATAAAAATATCATTGCCCTGTTTTTTTTTGTTTTTTTTTTAACTCAATTTCATCCACTGACTCAAGACATTACGCAGACCCTGTGTTTGAGTTGTAGGTTTGATATGTGCCACTGTATGTTTTCACTGGGCAGCTGCCATCTTCCTTTATGTGCTCTGTAAACCACAGGATGATTTATCACGGGGCTGATACATTTGTATGTAAAAAAAAAATAGTTTTGGGACTCTGGGTTGAGCCCATGTACAATACTGCACAAAGAAAGAGAAGAAAGAATGGCATTGACAAAATGCTGTACAACCATACTGTAAATGCAAATGTCCACTCTTAAGGTTAACAGACCAGTTTATGATGCTGTTAAACCTACTTATTTTTCTTTAATTCTTTATTCATCCTGCATATTGGTTTTATTAATTGGTTCACTTACTTGTTGAAAAAAACATTACTGTAAAAGTGCATGAGTTAGTCAAAACTAGTCTATATCCACGACCTTCCACTTCTGGGATTGCTCTGTTGCCGACTGAAAATCTGCCGGATTTCACTTATACAGGCCGCGCTTTTACTTGTTTGGAAATTTTATACTCCGGTTGATATACGAGGACTATGGTTAACCTTTTTTCAGATCTCTGCAGGGTAAATCCAGACAGCTTGCTAGACTATCTGTCCAATCTGAGTTTTCTTTTGCACGACTAAAACAACTTTTGAACGTACACGTTCCACCAAAACAAGTTCCTTCCTGAGGCCAATTTGCAGAGGCGCCGCCAAAGATGATTGTGATTGTTTTAAAGAAATGCCAATAAACCAGTGCACGTTTTTCTCCCATCCCGGAATGCTATGTGGACTAGCCAGACCCTCTTCCGTAGCGCTGTGAAGGAAGGTCTGGCAAAGCGAGACTAGCCAAAATGCTAGTTTTCATCTATGGTCCCTGTAAAGATGTTCCATAGTCACCATAAGAAACTAAATCAAAACATAAAGCTGCACTAAACAAAGTTTTTTTTATATTATCTATGGATGAAATGACTATGTGTAATGTGACAGTGGTCACTCAAAGTGACAGACCCACAGAGATTTATATTTATATCCCAAATGTGTAGTTTTCCTTAGCCCTCTGAGCTGTTTAGCTTGTTTTAGGGCATCTGTTTTCATAAAAAAAATCTCTCTTACATCCACAAACATACAAAGTTGGCAAAACATGATGTAATGAATGCTGGATGTGTAAACATGCTTCGGTTTTTTAAGGTGATATCAGATGTTGCTGTTTTTGCTTGTTCTGCCAAAAAAGAAAGTAGCCAAAAACAAATCAATGCAGTCCACCATACAGAGCAGTAAAACATCACAGTGTTAACACATGTAGACAGAATGACACTGCAGGATTATCAACTAATTCAAGAGACACAGAAGCATACAATACATAGATTAAATAACAGAAAATCAACACATAAATCACACTGGAGCAATGGCCCAACACATTTTTCCACGATAAAAAAGCACATATATATATATATATATATATATATTAGAAAAATATGATATAAATATGATTAAATTGATGAGACAGTCTTTTCATCCCAACAAGAATAACATATGGAAACAGATTCGTTGTGCTTTTTGAAAAAAATAAAAACGGTCAAAAGTAAAAGAGACTCATCATCTCTTCAGTCTAAACACATTGGTATCTGCCTTTAAAACCCATATTACTCAAACCCTTGTATGTCTACATGTTCCCAGACATGTGTGTGTGTGCATACGAAGTGCTGTTCAATGTTAAGTGCCCCCGCCACTCCCAACCTCCTCTACTCCTCTACCCTCCCTTCCTTATGGCTGTAGGGAGTGTAGAGGAGCTGGGAGGGCTGGTTCAGTTCTTCAGCAGACAACCTGTTTATTTAGCCTGACATTCCTCCACTGTTCCCCGAACCGGAGAACCCGCTACTCTGCCTAGTCTCATCCTGACTCACGTCGGCCCCGTCAGTGCCAATGACATCTGAAATATGTGTGTAGGGAGAGGGTGCGCTTACTTTGTGTATAGAGGAACATAATGCACATGTATAGAAATATTGTCTGTCTCCATTCATGTGTCACTTAATGTCTGGCAAGTCATCATTATCATCATCAGATCTTTGTTAGTGTACATTATGGTTTTTACGAGCATGTTGGCATTTGATGAGCGGCTGCAGGAAGCCATTACACTTGACGACAGATTGCATTTGCAAGTCGCCCTCCTCGTGATGAGCTTCAACACTGAAAGAAGAACCAAAGCAGCGGTTTGGCTGGTCTGTCCTGTCTCACCACACTTGGAGTTTATTTACCCTTCACTTCTCATTAGCCCACTGACTTTCGCCTGCGCGCAGTGGCCATTTCAGATCATTGAATAGCCACAGTCCAGAGGGGCCTCTAATGAGTCATTGGAGTTTCTGTCGATACTGCTCACGTGTACGCCTTTATTTGCCTCTGTTTAGGATTTCCTCTAAGTGATATTGAGTGCTGACTCGCAGTTTGGTTAGCATGTGTTGAACTGCTTGTCACTCAAAATTAGCCGTCTTTACGAGGCAGCTCGAGCGCTGATGTGTGCACGTCCTTATGGTGTGGTTAGCGACACAATTTACGATTAATTTTCTTTACCCAGACGTTTGGCTGTGGCTGTACATTCCCCTACCCTTTTGGGTCAACTTTCCGTCTCTTTTATCCCTTCTGGAAAGCTCAGTAACATATTTCAGTCCCACGTTGGGTTCAGAGCCAGAGTATTGGCTTACTCATTAGAAAAAGCTCCAACTCTGTTCCTAAAAATCCCCCTCTTCGTGCTTATTTATTACTGATACTATGTGTATAAATGTGCGTGTAATGCCTACGGGCATGTGATTCAAATCTGCCATGTGCTGTAGGTATGTGAATGTGTGTCGGTGCAGCATGTGTTTCTCTCTCTCCATGACCAGTTGCTTCTGGCCTGTCTCACTCATTACCCTGTCATAACAAGCACTCCGCCGCTGTATTTCACCTTACATATAGCCAACTCACACACACATACACACACACACGCACACACACACAAACACACACACAAACACACACACGCACCAAGGTCCAGCTTACACATTCTGACTTTTCCTCACCTCATTAGGCTGCAGAAGAGAAGAGGCAAAAATAAGGAGCAAGAGACCCAGACAAAGTAGAGAGACAGAGAAACAAAGTAAGACAGCGCAGGGCTTTCAAAGCCTATGTTTTACGTTTAACGATTTTCTAGGTCATGCTGTAGTGATGCAACCCGCTAAGTTGTCCTGTGCTTTGAAAAACACTAGGTCCAAAGTGCCAAGTCGGATCTTTCAGCCGAGACAGATAGAGAGGAAAAGAGAGGAACAGTGTGGATGTGTGTATGTCAGGGAAAGTCTGTGTATGAGTTCACTTTAACTCCCACTCTGCTTTTCACATACGCAGGCATGCATGGATGAATGCACAGACACACAGACACACACACACACACACACACACACACACACACACACACACACACACACCCCCTGTCTTTCCCAGCCAAAGAGGTCAGGGGTATCTACTGTGTGTAGTGTGTGTGAAAAACCCAAAGGTCTGCTGTGATTTTACAGGGAATGCCTTTCAGACTTGTAACTCAGTCTGCCTCCGACTCCTTACAGCAACCGTCCGATTCCGTCATGCGTGGCCCGGGACACACGAGCAGCTGCTGGATGAGAGGCTTTGGCAGCTGTCCTTCTCAGGCCAGGGACGCTCACAATGGGAATTGACTGCGGGGAACGTGATAGCGACCTTGTCTTATTACACTAATGCAGCCTCGGCGTACACAGGATGGATAGCCTGTCCGCAGTGGCTGCCGTTCAGACTGGAGAGCACTGCTAAACACATATCCTGTAATGCTTTTTATATTTGTTACCGCTTTTGTGGCTCAGAGTTATAGTGTGGTTATTGAGCGCGGCCCCAGACATGAAGGCAAAACGCAGTCTGGCCCCAAGGTCGGCCACATGGCTATATCCCATTAGGTATGTTATACTGTATATGTATACTGATTGGGGAGAGTTAAATACTACCAAGCATTCCCCAGGTTAGACAGGCACGTAACATTTTAAAGGTTAAGTTGCTCTTGAGGTTTGGCATCGCTATGCAAGCTACCAAGGAGTCTCCTGCTGTTAAAAAAACAACAATCAATGAAATACGTCTGGCAAATTATAACTGTTAATGATAATTATCAAGATACATACTTGTGGTTTGAAAAATAAAAAAAAATTTTAAGCGCTTCAGGTGCTAGAAATAGCAAGACTAAAAGTCTACAGCCATGCTGATGGCTCTATGAGGCTGTACTTAGCTAACTGTTAATGTCATCATGCTAACATGCTCGCTATGACAATGCTAACATACTGATGTTTAACTTGTATTTTGTTTACCATGTTCACCATCTTAGTTTAGTGTGTTAACATGCACATTTGCTAATTTGCACTAAAACACAAAGTACAGCCGGGGCGGATGGGAATGTCCCTAGTTTTGCAGGTATTTGGTCATAAATCATGACATTGGACAGATTGATCTGATGATGGCGCTAGAGCAGTGGTCTTCAAAGTTTTTTTTAGCCAAGGACCCCCTATACATCGCAAAGTTCTTATTAAATTGTATAAAATGAATTTGCATATTTAACTACAATAACATGTAAGGCAGCCTAAACCCTTTATACATTCCTTTTTTTGCATAGATTACTAAGCTATACTAACATAATAATTGCTGGCATGTTTTTATAAATAATGTTTTAATGTTAAACATATGGCACAGTGAATCCTAAGGATTAACTGTATCTGTGGATGGATATCTTAGTGACTACCTTGCCTATAGGCCAGTACGCTTATCATAAATGTTTTTTCACAAATAGGCTGATTTATATTTGCTAATAATATGTTGGATTCATGTTAACACATTTTAATTTTCTTGGAAACTTAAAATAAATAAATAACAATAATTGAATGCCCCCCCCCCTGCAGTAAGTCAGAGGACCCCCTGTTGAAGATCTCTGCGCTAGAGAAAAAGTCATCGGATCACCAAAATGATTACAGTTCAATATGATGGATAAAGGAATTTCTGCACCAACTTTCAGGGCAATCCATTCAGCAGCTGTGGAGACATTCCATTTAAAACCACATGCCATCCACATGATGGCGCTAGAGGAAGTCAGAATTCACCAAAGTGAGTGGGAGACATCCTCAAGGGGCACAGAGTGTCAAAATCTTGTGCCAATCCATTATGTAGATGTTGAGATATTTTATTGGATAAGTGAAAGACTTTGACCTGCTGGTTCCCTAAATGAAAAGTCGGGGGATCACCAAAGTTACTAGGATTCATCCTCTGGGGATGTGAAATATCTGACCGACATTGCCATCCCTAGAGCCATGGCTCTAGCATGAAGGTATTTGGTGTGGTGCACCAAGCTGAGGAAGACAAATTCACTCCATTCTGGAACATAAATACTTTTTTGTTTTTTTAATTTCCCAAAAAAAGAAAACAAATGCGTGTTGAATTCAAACCTCATTAAATGAGAAATTTTACCGTGGCAGCTGTGTCATTTTCTGTTGTCAGAAACTCGGTTTAGGCGTTCTCGCCGTCTGACAGGAGCCCGGGTCAGCGCGGGTTGAGGCTGTAGCCCCGGGGCCCGGATGCCAATGTGAATACGTTACCTGCTTCGCCCCTGGGCCGCGCTGACTTGACAGGCCCGGTGTGAAAACAACATATTCCATCCAGCCCACAGCTAGATAGATCTATCAACCTCAACCAGAGTTTGGTCTTGGCAGCGGCAGTGACAGACGTTTCATACTTCATCACTGTCAGTCAGACATTGATGGATGAAGAGCTAAATTGCTGTGATTAAATGAACTGTTAAATCATTAGGAGTGAGTAGTATACAAAGAAGTAGATAAGAGCCAGTGGTGGCAGACGCACATGAAAATGAAAAAAAACAACACATCAGCAGAAGCAACTTTAGAAA
Source organism: Perca flavescens (assembly GCF_004354835.1). Classification (NCBI taxonomy): domain Eukaryota; kingdom Metazoa; phylum Chordata; class Actinopteri; order Perciformes; family Percidae; genus Perca; species Perca flavescens. The sequence goes on from NC_041333.1 coordinate 28,932,323, forward strand.
TATAACTGTTAATAAAAAGGAGGCATTAACAAATAATTCTAATAAGACCTAAAAGATGTCCTCCTCTATTGACTGATAATCATCCCTCCTCACACCTGTACAGCAATACTGCGTCCCCTCCTTCTCCTCTCCTTATTTCTTCTATTCATTTTATTCCCAGTTTTTTTCGCCATTGAGAGTGAGCAAGAACAGGAAGCAGATCCTCTCAAATTAAACTCCACATTCTCCTTTCTCGCCTTTTGCTCCCCTGGAATTCTCCACCTCGTTCCAATCATAACCACAGGAAAGAGAGGTTTGAGGCAGGAGGTGATGGATGGCTTTCCAGGGCCATGTTTGTACAGTGCATAGCTGGAGCTGCTGATGGGAGGGGGAAGCAACCAGCTGCCGCGGATGAAAACAGATACGGAGAAGCGGTAATAAGAATAGCAAAGTTTAAGAGATTTTATGAAAAGACCTGCTGACAGCGACAACATTGCTATGTATGTGTGCGTAAACCGGCGGATGTTTTAAGTGACTAAACGTGAGATGTAGTCCCACCAGATCTGTTGCTTGGCTGGAGGACACGTTGTGGTATAGAGAGAAGTGAGGATGTAAGTGGTGTGTGTTCTGTGTTTGAATCAGTTCCAGCTCAGGGTTATCCATCTCTTAGCTCTAGGCCAAGTGACGGGCCAGTAGGGCTCTAATGTCTCAGCCAGATGTGTCTGTAGCTCCTGGTGTTCACCTTTACCTTTACCCTCATTTGACATGTTTTTTTCTCTGTCAGTTCAGCTGCATTCAGTGACACTTTATTGGCTTAACTGTGTTTCACAAACAGTATTGCCGAGCAGTATAAAATCTGCAACAACATAAAAAAGCCTGCAAGACGGAATGTATATATCAATCATTAAAATGTCAATCTGACACACTTTCATATTAACACACATAGTTTTACTGAAATGATGGTTACATTACAATATGTCTTATCTTTAAAAGAACAGCAGTAATCTCATCCAGTAATGCAACACCCTACTCCTTAATTACATTATTGTGATTATGTTATAATTGCACTTAGCACACACTTTAAATGATTGACAACACATGCCAAAAATGTTCCGTTGGTTTGACACCTCACTCATTCACTTACTTTTTTTTACTATCATAATCGATTAATATGTCAATTATTTTCTCCAATAATCAATTAATCATCGGGTTTATAAAATGTCAGAAAATCGTAAAAACACAAATATATTTTGTGTAATATCATAGAAAGGTGACTAAAAACAGCATACATTTACATTTAAGGTGCTGAAACCTTTTGGAACACGTTTTTTTATTTTAATTGTAAAATGCCGTCCAGTACATATCTTGGTCACAATTATTTAATAACTAATCAAAATGTATACTTAAAAATATTGGCTTGTATTTTGTTATCAGGGTTTTAAACACTCAAATAAAATATTGGCATCAACCTTGAAAACTCAGTATTGTTTAGGCTGTAAAAATGTTTTAGAAAATGTGTAATTTGCATATTGATCTGGATCTGCATCAAACACACTGGAAGCAAACAGTTGCCCAACGATTCCCCCAACAATTTCAGTGACTTTGTGCCAGACAGCGATTTCATTTGTATTTGTAATCTTGGAATCTAGGACCTACAAAAGAGGGATCCTAGATAATGCAATACTGGTCTCCTCCTCCACAGACATTCACCCACAGCAGGTGGAAGAAGACCATACTTCCTGTCTCATCAATCCTGCAGCGCTTTTTTGTTTTCAGTTTAGCGGAACATTACTGTGCAGCCGCCAGGGGAGTTTTGTTAAAAAAAACACCTTCACCTGAAATCCCACAATGACTCGCTTGTGTTCCATAGAACATTTGTGCTCAGTGGTTCTGCATGTAATGAAGTGCAGTACTGCCATCTTGCAATATAAAGAAATATTGTAAAAAGCTCTTAGATCTCCACCAAAAACCTCTATTTCTGTGGCCGAACTTTCCCTCAAATGTAATTTAAATCCGTTCACAAGTTTTTTAAATATCCTGCTGACCCGCTGACAAACAAACAAACAGAGCAAAACCTAACCTCCTTGGCAAAGATAAAAACCTGTTATCAACTTTCTCCTTCAAAAGCCAGCAACGACATCTGTCTCTTCCTGTCTAGCCAGGGTGCAAAGGTGGAGGACAAAGAGCAAAGTGAGGAAGTTGACAGTCGGGTCTTTATATAGTCAGGAATGAATGAAATCAGGGGTTGTGAGGTCAGAGCTCAGGAGAGGACTACAGTGATTATCCATACATTTGAACTTGTTATCGTAAACCTCAGCCCATATAAGTCCTGCATTAGTCACACAGCTAAAACAATGGGGCCATAATGAAAGACATGCTTTGGTGTTTTGTTGAGCCCCATTTGGGAACAGTGTTAGCATTTTAATTGCCTTTCATGTTAAAATGGCACGCTTTTATGAGTATTGGCTGTTTTGTCCCTATGTGTGTGAGGAGTGTATAGATTGAGGCCCGGGTGGTGTGTAGATGGGTTTCATATAGCGCATGTGGTCAAAACAACTTTATGAAGAGAAACAGCTATTGATTTGAGCAGCAGGCAGCCATATGATATCATTAACGACACACACACACACACACACACACACACACACTAAGAGCCAATTTTTTCTGCAAGATAGGTTTTTGTAGGATGGTTAGGGCTGTCATAGTCAGTTTTGGGAGTAACGGTGTTTAAGTATAACGGCGTTACTAACGGCATTACTTTTTCAGTAACGGAGTAATCTAATTAATTACTTTTCCCATCGTTGAAACGCCGTTATCGTTACTGAGAATGTAAAGTGGCGCGTTACTACAATTTGGTTGAATGAAGCGCGAGGTGTCAGGCTTTGGCTACACATCAGCTGCCTGGAGAGAACAGGGGTGGGGATGATGACACTGTTGCAAATGCGATGATGATTGGCTGGGTGGGCGGATGCCCTGCTCACGCTGTCTCACTGCACGCTCTGACTACCACTAAACACAAGACAGCGACAATGGCGACGAGCCAGGGAAATTCAAAAGTAGCGTTCTCGAACTGGAAGTACCGGCACTACTTCTCGCTCATTGAAATTAAAGGCAAGAATGTTTATGTAACATGCACGCTATGCGCCGGAAAAAAAACTTTATCTACGTCTGCCTGTATATAGTGTTTTTATTCTTCAATCAGTTAATATAAACATCTTTGACGTACTTTGCTGAGTAACTAATTACTTTTACAATGCGATTGTGATTGGTTTAAAGAAATGCCAATAAAACAGAGCATGTTTTTCTCCCATTCCGGAATGCTGTGCCTGACCCTCTTACGCAGCGCTGTGGAGGAAGGTCTAGCAATGCAAGACTAGGGCTGTCATTGTATTGATTTATATCGTACTACAAACATTTATGAAGTCATTCAACCCGTCATGATTACCACCATAAATATATATATTTTTTTATATCAGCTGTTGTAGTCTACTCTTTTTAGCATATAGTCTAAATGTCTATCTTTATCCCAGTGTTTTCATTACAATTAAGAGGCCAACTTTGCAGAAATATTGGTCTGCAACCGAGCATGTGAGCAGAGCGCAGGCGAATTTTGGATGAAGTGCAGAGTGGATGTTTTAAAAAGTTGGAGCGTCTCCTGTTCCATCTTGCTCCGTTACCGCTCACACAATGAGTACGATGTGATTGTGTCACCGCGGTAATGCGGTAACAGCCTTAAGGATGGTTGTAATTTGTTTGTATTTTAAATTGGTGGCAGTGCACTGATAAATGGGTTTATCTTAACAGATATGCCACACATATCCAATTAGATACAGTATAAGGAAATGCTCACCTTCATCAACAAAGCATGTTTTAACCGTAACAAACGGGAAGCACAGACAGGTAAAGTGTCTGTAGCTTCATATTAACGTACAGATGTGAGAGTGGTATCAATGTCTTCCTATTAAACTTTCAGCAAGAAAGCGAGCAAGCACATTTCCAAACACTAAACTTCAGTCTTCAATAGCATGCAGCCTATTGATGGTCTATTGTACTGATTTTTACTGATAATCATTTGAGCATGTGCTCAACATACAGTATGTGATATAAGACTAAATAGATATGGGCTTTAATAGTCCATAAACATGAGAGTCACTGGGGACCCTCTACAGAAATGATATACTAAAAGTCAACAGCAGACTATCAAAACAAAATGACATTAACGCTTATATTCTACACCTCAGTTCTCAGTGACAGGAGCTGTTAGCTTTTCTATTGTCTCCAAAGTTCTGTTGTAGAGGAACTGTGCCAAGAAACACTGGTTGGCTTGTTTTAGCACACAGGGAAGAATTGCACTTCTGACAGCACGTTAGCTTGAGTTTCTTGCAGTGTGGATGCACGATTAAGCCACAGCACACCTCAACTTTATAAAAACACCTCAGAACTATATGCAGAGGACAGGAAGTATCATCAAGGAGTTTTCTTTCCTTCTGCACATAATTTTTTTCTTCTATTGTGTCTCCCTCTATGTGATGCACTTCCTTTGCTCTCCGAATGAGATTCTCGAGGTCTTGATTTGATCTCCAGGCCTTCATTTCTCTCCCCTCCGTCTCCCTGAGGTGCATTGTCTCCCATCTGCTAACTCAGCTCTTTAAGTTGCTGTGCAGCCTCCCCTACTCCCCATAATTCACAAAGTTTGCTTTAAAAACCCACACACACACTTATTGCCTCTGTGCTCAACCTTGGGAATAGACTTAGGGAAGCAGGGAAGTACAGACGGAGAGAAGGTGGGAGGGGGGGGGGGGGGGGGAGAGGAAAGGATGACTGTTCTCCTGTTCTCTCCCTTGGTTCATAATTACCTGGTGAGCGAGGTGTGTGTATGTGTGGTGCGACCCATTGGGGTGGTCCTGTAGCCTCTGTGCAGATTAAATGCTGATGCAGAGTGGAGACAGCTGGGCAGAGTGGAACTCAGGTCATTAAGGTTCTACTGGCAAGAGCAAAAACAACTATCCACACACACACATTTACCACCCCTCTCAATGAGCCTTTTATTTTGGAAAACAAACAGAGGAGGCTAAAAAATGAAAAAAGAAAAACAGTGCTGGTGACAGGCCCTCTATGGGGTCTTGGGATAGAGGGATGAGGAGAAAATGAGAGGGGTGGGGTGGGGGGTGTCTTGAAAAGCTAGACAGTCGGAGATGTGTGTATTTGTTCAAGCGAGAGCTCTCGAGTGGGTCCAAGACAAAGTGGGGGATTATGGGAGATCAGAAGGAACCCTCATGCCACCCCACCCGCTGTCCTGCTCCACTTGTCCCGCAACCCCCCAGCTCCATCTCTCCCCTGTCAGTATGAACATCCAGCACACCCAGGGGTCCCGCAGGAACTATGGGCCTTTGTGCTACGAGGATACACTTAGGAAACTGACCCCATGCAAAAACACCCTGGTGTATCATTTCTAAAAGCACACTTAAACAATCTGTCTAAAGTACAATGTTTGTTGGAGACTTTCAGCAATGCTTCCTAAACTTTTCTATATGAAGGACTGCAAGTGTTAGACCAAAGACTTTGGTCAGATGGCACCCTAAAGAAACCTATTTAATGTGGGCTGGTACTGAATGGTAGTGTAGGAACACAAATCACTTCTGTGCTTGATTGTGGGGCATATAACAATTGAAATGTTGTCAAGATGATCGGCAGTTTGACTGAGTATGTTCCAGTTTTGGCCAGTTGGTGTTGTGTTGTGATTGTGAGGTGAAATTTTACAGCATAAGGAGTCATAAGGAATGATGCTAATTGTTTTCTCTCTTTTCCAGTGGTTATTTGTGTTGAATTTACGAATGGAATTGGGATGACTGACTTGACGTAGGGGGAGTTAAAAAACTGCCACAAAGTGACGAGCAAATGGTAAAATTTAACGTCATAATGCTGTTCATCATGTGTCAGTGCAGAACCACAGCTCACCTGAAGACCACCTCACTCTTCTCATTCTCCTCACTCTCTGAAGTTTTCCCTCTTCTCCCACGCTCTCTGAGGAGTTGACAAGTTGTCCTTGTTGCCCTCTTCTCTTCATCCACCATCCCACCCACATTACATTTTTCCTGTTGCTTTGCCTTTTAAACGCAAACTGCAGCTTAGGGACAACTGTTTTTAAAGATATGTCCATTTATATTGTGGTGCAGGGGCACTCAAGACTTTGTGCTCTTTTGGGATTTGCATTGTTGCTGTTTTCCTTTCCTTTCCTTTTACTATGTGATAGTTTCTAGCTGTCAAGAAAGTAAATCTATGCATGCAATTTGTTCAGATTTATTTGAACCCAGCACATACAGCCAAATCCTAAACAACTTTGTTGAGTTAATAGTGGTGCCTCGGCTACAACACTTGAGTGACTAACTAACATTATTGGGTTACACTTTTCTTGAAGGTATCTACATAAGAATGACGTGACACTGTCATGAACGTGTCATAGACATTATAAACAAGTCATAAACGTTTATGACATAACGCTTCTTTTAGTAAGTGTCATTCGGTTTTTGTCAGGACAAGTTATGGTTATGGTTATGGTTATGGTTAGGGTTAGGGTTAGGGTTAGGGTTAAGGCCGTTTTATGGTCCTGCGGAGGTTTCGCCGTAGCCTACGTAAGTGGCGAGTAGTGACTCTAGAATCATAAACAAAGTGTCTCCCCTGTGCTTTCTGACCACGGTGAGACATCTGTAGCAGGAAAAATTAACCCTCTCCTTGATTTCATGTTGTTTATGGAGAAGGAGAACCAGGAAATGAGCCGGGGGAAATGCAACGCTACCAAATAGCCACGGCTGTGCGTCGCTGCGACGTGCAGCAACGTGCGTCGCTGCAACGTGTAGTTAAATTTTTCGAGAGGTGCACGTCAGGCTACGGCGTAGGGTCCGGCGTAGGAGCAGAGGGGTCTGTGCAGGGGGGTACGCCGTCGATTCTACTCATAACCATAAAACGGCCTTTAGGGTTCATGTGTCATGACTGTGTCATGACAGTGTCATGTGTTCATGACAGTGTCATGTCACTCTTATGTAGATACCTTCAAGTAAAGTGTTACCCATTATTGTGAGAGGAGTAAGTGGATTTTACGACAGAAAACAGCCTTACCTTCATCCTCAAATGTTTCCATCTATCTTCCAAATTCAAAATGCCTCCACGCATTATTTCTCAGTTGGTAAATTTTTCCCACGTTCCAAGGTAGCAAGAATTTTTAGTCAAATTGACAGCCTGTAGAATTCAATACTCCTAAACCATTCTGTTCCCAGCTTTGGATGTTGTTTCACTGAGCAACAAATAAGGTCATTCAAATTCCAGGATTTTCACGTACAGACCTTGAAGATTCTGGATTCCCTCGCAATGACCCCTGATTGTCCCCAGGCTCCGCTTTGGGAACCACCGCCTTAAAGATTTATCCCCCACCAAAGGGCGAATGTTGTAAGCTGCGAGGCTGGATGCAGTTTTCCATGTGTGAAAAGATGATTATGTCGGGAACTTTCTTAAGAGGAGTCATCTCGGGCCGTGGAGTCAGTCAGGTGACTGAAGTGCGCCACTGCGGCAGCTGTCAGGAGACGTGAAACAAACGCCCCTCCGGCAGGCCTCCCTCCCAACTCAATTTCATTAAATCTGTGATTTGTTTCTGTTTGTGTGCCGCAGCAATGGAAGGGAGGAGGGAGGGAGGGCACTGGGAATGAAAAAAAAGAGGGAGAGATAAATGAATGAGTGAGAGTGAAGCAAAGTATGTGTGAGAGAAACAGAAGGCATTGGAGGAGCGATTAGTGCGGTGGTATCCATCATTGGAGCTGCGCTGCGCTGGTCGATTGCCACAGACACTGAGGAATACTTCATCTGGTCCCAGTGAGAGGGAATTTACACGCACACACACACACACACACACACACACACACACACACACACACACACACACACACACACACACACACAGATATCCATTTATTATTCTGTAGTGCGAAACTCCAACCACAGCCCTTTTATTTTTCCAACCCACTATTACCTCCCTCTATCTTCCAGCTTTAACTATTTCCATCTTTTGTCCAAACCTCTTGACTTTTTGTTGCAGTGTTTTAGTATTTCTACACTTTTCTACCCTCTGACCCTTTTTTTAAGCCTGTCCTCATCTCTCTCTTTCTCTCTGAAAGCCTGTCTACAGTAACACCACTTGCCATCTCCATTTATTATGCTGACATTCATATTGCATCGGCTGAAGTGTGTGTTTCTACAGGGGCGTGGGTCTTGTGTGTGTCTATGCAAGCCTGCACACATCTGTATGTCAGTGTGCATGCAAGCTTACAAGTCTTCATAGATGCATGTGTCTGAGTTGACAGCTGGAGACAGATGTGTGTGTGCACGGTCATAAATATCATTAAAATTACAGCGCAGCACTTTGCACGGCTCACTCAGGCTATGAAAACAAAGGCAAAACAGACTCAACCCCTGATCTTTATTTCATGACGGAACTGTGTGTGTTTGTGCATGTGAATATGTGATCTACCTTATTCTATGAATCAGACATTTTTCCCATGTTTTTAGAGACTGTGTGCAGTGTGTGTGTGTGTGTGTGTGTGTGTGTGTGTGTGTGTGTGTGTGTGTGTGTGTGTGTGTGTGTGTGTGTGTGTGTGTGTGTGAGTCATGGCATGGAAACAATTTGGAATGTGTGTTCAGCTGAACCCTCTGGTAAAAACGGAAGGATCAGGGAAGTAGTTAGCGAAGAGAGTAACAACAGAGTCAGAGAGATATATTTGTGTCCTTACTGTTTTTAATGGAGCTGTATAATGGTTCATCAATTGGTGTTGGTGACTATATGATATAGTAATTCAAGCACAAATAAAACACAAACTTATGATACCCATTTAATGATCACTGTAAGGTACATTACTTACCAATATAATGTTTTTTTAGAAAATAATTTGTGCATTTGTCCTTAATGAATTTAGATCATTTGCCACCAACTATGAATAAAATAGTTGTGTTAAATCTAAATTATAATGGCATATTTTGCATGGTCAAATTTAAAGGTCTTAAATATCCAGAAAACATCAGCTATCAGCAGTTTCAATGCAAGAACATTTTTTGGATCAACTTCAAATCAATCAAAGTAGCTGTTTGATGTTTTTTTTTCAAAAATGTTGCTGTCCTGCTTTGCCTGCTTAGATGTTTCTGCTAAATAGTCATGCCAAAAAGTAACTGATGGATACTAAAGAGAAAGAAAGGCAAAAAGTGGAAGATGAAATCAATCAATTGCTCACACAGAGTGTATATTTCCAAGTGAAGAAGATAGAAAAAGTTTGTTTGTTTCAGCGGTGGCGTCTGAGAAGGATTTATATCCCATCGGAGGCCAAGCCTGGCAGAAGGGAGATGACAGAGGCTCGGTGGCGCTTTGGGGGCTCAGCGCCACGCATAAATCACCCACCTGGAAGAGCTACAAAGACTGGCATTGGTTGTGGCACCGTGCCACCGGCCGACAAGCCGTTTGTGTGGAAATGAGAGGAAACAGGCGTGCTGATAATCTCAAAGATATCAGACTTAACTTAGTTTCTCAGAGCGCGCCACACTACAATGCACACTGCAGAACTTTGCAGGAGTTCCGACAGAGGGAAGTGAAGGAAGCAAGAAAAAAAGGAATGAGGGGTTAAAAGGATACAAAAGCTAAATAGTTGTTTGGAAAAAGAGGAAGAAGAATGGAAAAAAGAGATGTTTGAATCACAAGGGTGTTGGGGTGTTGGTTATACCTCCGCCCTGTGAATTATGTCAGAGATGTATGTCATGCTTGACCAATGGACAAAAATATAAAGATCTCACCTTCATGTCCAAGTGTGTGTCCAGTTTAGTAAGACAGTGTAAGGAGTGCATGTGTGTTTTCACTGAACTTTGTACCGGTCCCGTGAGTGGAGGCCTGGGGAGGGAAAGTTGGATGTGCGTAGCTACTCCACACAGTGTGTTACAGAGTTTCCCACCTTCCAGAGACCTGGGAACAAGACTCAGCATGTACACATGTGGAAGACGTCAAACCCACCAGCACAGCTTTGGCAAAAAAAAATAAACACTCAAATTGATTTTAGTGTGCTTGCCTGATTATTAAGGGCCAGTCCACTTATTTTCTCATTTGCTAACTAACTTAATTTTTCATAGAAAAGGTAATGATCCCAGTGCGGAATCTGCAGCAAAAATGACTAAGACAGGATTTATCGCAGCAATAGAAAAAGAGGAAATGGTGAGAGTTCAGGTTTGGCGAACATGTTAGCAGACAGTGGCCTCTTTAGCACACGCTGAGCGACAATGGCACTTGCAGTCGCGTTTATGACAACTGATGAATGTCACACTCCTTTAAGCACTGTTTTAGTCTCCACTTACTCATACCTGCCAACCTTTGGGTTTTGGGTTTTCAAAATCCGGGAGATTTGTGCGGGGGAATGACGGCGCGACCGGGGGGGTGGGGGTACTGTTAAGTGTACTGTCTGTGCTACCAACATTGCCATCTTGAGTTCAGCTTGCTTCACATTTTCTGCCTCTGTCTGTTCTTTCATGTTGAAGGATGAAATCGCCCGTGTGCCCTTATGTGCTTCTTCTGCGCGATGGTGCCACTGTGTTTTAATGTGTTGGGTGATGTCATTTTCCCTGCCGTGCGCTACATTAAAATCAATGCGACACACCTTACAAAAAGCGTGGAGGTTGTCAATTTGACTAGGTAGATGCATGTAAATTGTTGTGCCCAACACTGTTGAAATTTACAGCTATACTTGGATTTCTTTGCGGGAACACCACCTTCCCCTGCCATTTTTATCTGCTCGCTTTCGGGTCTGAACTTTCCGCGAAGCTTGCGCAGAGATCAACTGTGCAACTGGGTTATAGGTTGCCAGGTTGAGGTGACAAACGGGTTGAAAATTCTATGGTGTGTGGATTGTGTGAATAGGATGCGCTTCATACAAGATGTGGCAACTGGTCAACATTAGACAAACATATTGGTCCTATTATTTATAAAGGAGTTTGGGCCATGCACATTACGGGAGTTTCCCGGGAGAAATAACAAACCGGGAGGGGTCCGGGAGATAGGGCTAAAAAACGGGAGAAACGTGGTAAAAACGGGAGTGTTGGCAGCTATGCACTAACTCCTCTTTAGCTGCTAAATGCTCCGCTATGTATGCTAGATAGTTGCTACCTTTGTCTGTGGGCTGCGTGGTGCTGGGAAGGTATAGTGGGTTTTTAGGAGCTCTTGCTTGCTGAAAACAGCTGCCTGCTGCATCTGGAAACGAGGTTGATGAGAGTGGTGAGAGTAAATCAAAACAAAACAAACGGGTTAAGTTGCGGGCCATAACCCAAAACAGTTGGCTGAAACGACGCTGCAATGCTCTGTAAAACTGAGCTGATGCAGATGTAAATTATCTGTGGGTTTGTCGCTTTCAGTGTCACCTTTCACATTACTCCTCATATAATCCATTGTTCAGAAAAAAAATAGTAGAGTAGAGCAGCTTTAAAAGGGCTTTGATCACAAAAAATGTCTACACATGGGGGATTTAAGTAAAATGCAAGTAAGAACATGAAACATCCAAGACCTGTTTCTTAAGCTGAAAACCAAAAACTTCCCTGAACACATGGAGCAATAAGTGCTTGCACACACAAATACTTGCATGCACAATGAATGCATCCATTCATGCACAACATTCACAAATTCATGCAAACACACATCCACAATCTAGGAACTCCATTAACATGCAAAAGGAGTTGAGTCTGGAGTGGGTCTGTGTCAGCGCTGCACTAACATCAAAGAGACAAAGAGAGAGGGAGAGAATGGCAGGAAAAAAAGCAAGAAAGAGGGAGAAAGAAAGTGACAATGAGGGACGGAAGAGAAAAGATGCAGAAAGTAAACAGTGGAAGCTTTGATAGTTGGGGCGAGCGAGGCAGAGTGACAGGAGTAAATGGGAAGAGAGACGGAGAGGAAGAGAAGCTAGGGGGGGGGGAGGAGGGGTAGAAAAGTGTCATTTGGATATTTCACAGAAGACAAACTCCAACCCAGGGCATAGCTATGACAAGCTCCGAGCGCTTATCACCACCGCTGTCGGACAAAAACTCACATCTGTAGAATGTTCCGGTTTGAGAAATGGAAATGAAAAACAGAACAGCCTCATGGATCAGAGCAACAATGGAGTCACAACATGGGGTTTGAATAGCTGTAATTGCTTTTGTCTTGTCAAACATCAAAGGCAGTGTTCACAGTCACCGTCACTCCAATTAGCAAAGTGACAAATGTCACATTGGAGAGTACAAGGTTTTTAGGCCGCAGCGGTGTTACATAACAGGTGTGTTAGTGTGTGTGTGTGTGTGTGTTCTAAATATGACAGCAGAGGCCCCAACCCCCTTGGAGCCAGACTCACCGTCTCTCTGTCAACTTGTCACCCAGATGATG